>NC_137737.1:129022647-129117647 GCF_963264785.1 Psittacula echo
TTCACGGTGAGCCTCTTTTGATATTAAAATTTACAAGCTCAATTTCTCTATATTTGTTATTTTCTATAAATGGCAGTAATGCTTCTTGCACTAATGTTAATCTAGAAGTGAATTGTTGTCATGACTCAAAATTGTCTGTATTTGTATGCTTAGATTATGATTGTCATGGCTTTTTTCTGTGAGCAAGCTCTCTGGGACAGAGACTGATATTCTCTTCTGTTTCTGTAACACCCTCAAGCCACCTTTGAAAACTTTAAGAACAGTAATAATATTAATATGCATTTCTGGTTGTTTTTTCTTTTGATATTTTTCAGCAATATTAATTATGTAAAATAATGACCTGTAAAAAAAAAATCAATTCTTTTCATATATTTTTTATATGGACAGAAAGGCAGGTGACAACTTACCCCTGAAAGTCTCCAAGGAAAGAGAAGAGACCTTTTTTTCCAAGACCTTCATCGTTTCTTGCTTCTCAGAACAATATGATTCTGAGGGATAATAAGCATTACTCTACCTCATTTTGCTTCTATTGAATGTCAAAGAGATTTGAATGGACTCCCTGGCTACATTTCTGTTTCCGTTCCAGTATTAAACTCTTCGCCAGGATCTCACAACCATATTGTTCACTATAGACACTATAGACACTCCATCCTTTTCCTTCATCAGGTAAATCTGACATTGTCAAATTTTGTTTTCTGGATTTGGTGGTTTAGCCACCACACCCATTTGAAGCAAGAGAAATACTTTTTTAGGGTTTTTTCCGTACCCAGGAGACACAATTTTTTAATTAAAAAGGAATTAGAAGTTTGATTGTAAGAAATATTCAATTCCTGTTATGACTTATCAGTGTCTGGCACTGACTAAATCTGAAAGGGTCAGCTTTTAGAGGAAAACACAATTAGTCATCTCAGCATTTCAACAGTGGAACTTTTAGCCCATAAAGTGAAAGAAGGACTATAAGTCTTTTCAGACTAAGAAACATCTCATCTCTGCTTTCATAAAAAACCCAAGATGATTCAGAGATTGGCTGAGACCTGAAGATTAGGCTAAATAGGGTCAACTCTGATTATTGTTTTTATCAGAT
The DNA here is from genome assembly GCF_963264785.1 of Psittacula echo. Lineage (NCBI taxonomy): Eukaryota > Metazoa > Chordata > Aves > Psittaciformes > Psittacidae > Psittacula > Psittacula echo. The sequence continues at coordinate 129,023,732 of NC_137737.1, forward strand.
GATGCCGTTTAACCCTGTGCTGGACACAATGCAGAGCTCAATATTTTGAAGTGAGGGGGAAAGGAGGATGGTACTGCCCAGCCATTCACTGTCCAATCCTTCTATGTGTAGTTTTAAATTTATGTGTATCTGTATTACTTTTGCCTTGTGCATTTTGAACTAAATGTCTTCGTTTCCTAGTTACTATTACAGCCTGCATTTAATGATGTGGAAATATAACAACGTAAACACATGCATTTGCGCATTTGCACATTTCTTAACTTCAACTCTTAAATAAGGTACTTTATGAAGGAAATGTTTTGACCTTTCATCTATGCCCATTGTTTTGATATCTAATATGCTGCAACTTAATTCTGAAACATTTAATACAGCAAAGCACTATTCAAACAGGTCTTTACCAAGGCAAAATAATTACTGATGCCAATTTTTGACATTTTGGTTTAGTGTTTCAATAATTGCAATATGAACCACAATTATTTTATAGTTAAAAAAATTATCAGTGAAAATTGACTGCGAGTCCTGAACAGGCAGCTTATCCAAGTTCAGTTCAGACAACAAAGGTGCAGAAGAGCCAAAGTGATTTAAGTCCCCAGTTCAATGTGTCATACCCTCCCTGACATCACTTTATTTTTTAACCATCATCCAATGGACCGTATAAGATATATAGGGGTTGATGGCTTTGGCTGCTGAATTTATGAGTAGAATCTCCTGCTGAATTGTCCCATAATTGGGTTCTTAAAATAGATTTTCTAAGATAAGTGCAGTTGTAGTTGTGTATTGTAGACAAGTTCTAAATATTTTCATAAATGTGAACCAGCCATAGGAATTTGTAGGGAAAAGTATAATGGCCAGTGATTAATAATGATCATATAGATTAAATATCATAATTAGACTGGCAAGAAGACTAATAGACCAAGAAGGAAATAGAATTTTATGAAATTTCATTAATACTAGATTTAAGCCTTGCATTCCTTCATAAAAGATGTTTGTAGTCAAAAACGTTGCAGGATTAATTTATTTCAATATTTTTGCAAAGAGATTAAAGATTCTGTATCTTAATACTGCAGCTATTTTTGTTTAATGCATGATTAATGAGTAATTTTATTATTAAAATAACCCAGTTCTAGTCAGTTGAAACATGTATGTACCTGATTCATATCTGCATGTTTGTAATGATCAGGAAATCCTTGCTTAGAGTTTAGATTTTATTTTCCTACTTAAATATTGGATACAAAGTAGGTGTAGGGGTTTTCACTTGTTTTGTTTTGGGTTTGGTTGTTAGATTCTCTAATTCTACACATAACTCTTTCAGAATTTATTTTTATGGAAAATGAATATGTTAAAACATTTTTCTAATCGTAGTTAAGATATTGCTGAAAACAATTGGAGTAAAAAGTAGAAATTATATGCAAAAAACAAAACACAAATAACTGAAATGTTGTGCATTTTGTCACAAATATTCAAATAAAGCAGGAGAAAAATATCTGCTCTGGTTGTGGCATTAGGCAAAGTCCTTGAAGTAATCCGATATACCTGAAGTCATGCTGAAAAGCATTACCGGTGTATCTGGTACCAGTTAAAAGTATCTGATAACGATAGCTTCTTTCATTGATTTAGTAACAGCTCATCTACGTTCCATGTCACTTCTACAGGGTGAAATAGGAAAAAAAAATACACCAAAGTATTACAAGAGTAGGAGTTAAGAGAACTGAGCTAGGGGGGAAAAAAGGTTTTCTGAGTGTGAAGTGGACTTGATCTCTCTCAGGGATACTCCTCTCAACCCGCTTTGGGTCAAGCAACTAGCATGGGTGAAGTTCTTGAGTTCTGCAGACAAATGCATCACTCTCACATCCACAAGCCCTATAGCAGCAGTCAATTGGCGCACCTGTATGTGAATTTTTCTCCTCAAAATAGAGATAGAATATTTCTACCTGAAAGAGATTAAGAAGAAGCTTCCACCCCCCTCCCCTCCCTTCCATTTACCTTTTAATGGGAGTACAGAGAGGGAAGAGAAGGAAGGAAGGGATGTGACAGCAGTAGGAGTGGGCTGCAGGATCAGTAGGATTGGCAGCAAAGGTTCATTCACATACGTTTATTCCACACAAAAAAGAGTATTCAACCACTTTGAATAGATCATCATAACTGCTTGTCTGGTCAGCTTTCTCCTTAGAGTTTCAAGTTATAGGGGTCGATGTGTAATCTAGGGGTCTTGTCTAGCTGCCTCTATTAAAAAGTGTGGCACTCAATACCAGCTGCACTAAGCAGGGTGCCTCTCTCTGTAATAGTGCCATCAACAATTCTGAAGATGTACTTTGAATGCACACAGGATAGACAGGCAGTCTGTTGCAGCACTGAAATTTCCAGAGCTGGCCACAGCAGATTTTGTGCTAAATACACTAACCTTTTACATCAGCTCTAGTCTTTTAATCAGGAAGATATTCATTCGTTGATATGCTCCTAGTTGAGGTAAATTAAGTGTGCTTTGATGGTCCTTTCCCTTCTTCTGGAAATTAAGAAACAATTTGGAGTTTAACTCACACAGCAGTACCAAAGGGGATTTTGGGGGTAGGATGTGTTCTGTCATAATTTTGCTGGATTTTTTTCTTTTTTTTTTCTCTTTTTCTCCCTCTATTCTTATAGAAAGAAGTATTAATTGTATTTCATCTGGTGATTAAATGCAAGAAATTCATTAATGGCTCTGTTTATATTTTTCTTTTTTTTTCTTTTTTCTTTTTTTTTTTCTCAGTAGAATGTGTAGGAAAAGAAGACTGGTATTAGAAACTGCTCTGTCTGTCTTGAAGGGAATTCTCACTCTGTTTTGGAACAGAGAGGAACACAAGAAAGTGGGCAGAATCCGAAGCCCTAGGAAGCCGAGTCTAGGTGTTTGAGGATATGGAGAAATTCCTTTTAAAGCAATAAATGTTACTCTCCTTTGTCAGCATAGTTTCCTAGACACATTTGTTACTGTTGGCCCCTATGCCCTTCTCATCTACTCACCTGAATAAATCTAAAAAGAATGGAGAAAGCTAATTGCTGCTTGGATCAGAAAGTCTCATGTAAATTTACTCTTTGTGATATATACTGTAGTTACAGAATACGCTATGCTTTCCTCTTTTCACATACCTTGCATCGAGACACAATGCACATTATTTACTTAGTCATCACGTGAAAAGCTGTCAAGGACAGATGTAAAAAAGGGAGAAAGACAATCACCGTTTTTCCTTTCCAGACTCTCAGTCCCATTTCTGTTTGCTTTTGCTCCTCTGTTTTGAGGCTTAAGACTGTAAGCATCAGACCCATGTTACAAAAGCTCTCAAGCTTGGAGGCTGAGAAGAATGTGGAAACTAATAATGACATGGCCTTCAGTGTTTTGTTTGCAGTGAACAGCAACAACAAAAGATTCCTCCAATGATCTAAGCCTGCTGGAAACACAGTGCCATTTCTTCCCTTGAGATATGAAGCAAGGAGTGTATTGAGAGCATGTTCTTTCTTCTCAGATTAAGCTGCTTGAATCCTAGTACAATTTTAAAACATGAGAGACTACAGCATCTGATCTAGATCCACAAAAATTTGTCTTCGCCCCTCATTCCCCACCCAGGCATGCACACTGGAGGTAAGAACTAGCAGAATGTCAGTACTACATTTAATAGCAGCAAATACTACCTTTCTTTATATTTTTCATGTTGATCTGCAGGAACTTGGCAAGGACAAGATATGTTTTGGGGTTTTTTTAAGGAGCAACATCAAACTAAAACCACAAAGTTTATTCTCTATGATGGAATACTAAATTTTGAGCTTTAGAGGATCACGGACAGGACTCTTACGAATATTTTCTGCAGAAGAAAGTTTCCATCTGATTTCAAGGTGGCATACATTGGCAAACTGGTTGGCTCCACAGCTAGTCCCTAGTGTGTGTTAGGAGGAAAGCCAAGGTTTGGAATAATACTTTTGGCACTCTGTTCCTTTCTGTCAGGGTTCACAGAGAACTAGAGGAAGAAGAATATAAGTTGCAGTAGCTTTGAAACTTGCTGAAGTGCTTTCTCACACCTTTCTGCTGTTTTTTCTTTGTTTCATTTAAGTTCTTCTTTCTGTTTTATGTAATTGTATGATTTCTGAAGGATAGAGAAAGCTTCTTTTCCTCACAATTAAGAATTTTCATAAATCTCTATTTTCCTTTTTATCTAATTTTTCTTTTTACTGGGTAGGTCTCTAACACTTTTACTTTTCTACATTTTCCTGCTTTGATATTCTATTTCCTTATTTGTCTTCCCCAGACTACTGCTTTGCTTGCTTCATTATCATTCACTAGACTAGAACATCTGAACTGGGACTAGCGTGTCTGAAAGTAGCATATGTTTTACTGGCTCCTGCAAATATTTGGCCTGTCTTTCCATCTCTATTGGGTTTCACTCTTTTATTACATGAGCCCTGACTCCATTCTTCCCTAAATTAGGATCTGAACTAATAAACAAATTCCTATACATTGCATATTACATTATCTGTGAGCAGCCAAATAGATGAATCTGAATATAGGACTACAGCCTTCACTGGAGTCTTCCTTAGCCAAAAGACTTATATGGTAGGTGCTCAAAACAAGTAAAGACAAAAAAACCTCAAACAAAACCCCACAAACAAACAAACCCAACAGCTTAAAAACTGGCCCAGCTTATTTACCACTGGGAAAGCTATAGGAAATTCTCCTTTTTCATACTTTTTTTTTTTTTTTTTCCACTGCAATGCTTATTTTATCATCTCCTTTGACACAACAAATCACAGAGTAAAAAAAGACATCTTTAAAATATTGTTGCCTCCCCCAATAATACCACAGGAGTAATATGGGAGTAACTTCACCATTTACATCTTAACTAACAGAGTTCTGATTAGATGCATTATACAGCTCCTTTCAGATTACTTTTCTGTGAGAGAGGGATCCAATAGCAGACTGGGCTACTATTATCCCTCAGATACTAAGGGAACTTTCGTAGAATCATAGACTAGTTAGGGTTGGAAAGGACCTTAAGATCATCTAGTTCCAACACTCCTGCCATGGCCAGAGACACCCCACACTAAACCATGTCACTCAAGGCCTCATCCAACCTGGCATTGAACACTGCGAAGCATGAAGCATTCACAACCTCCCTAGGCAACCCATTCCAGTGCCTCATCACCCTAACAGTAAAGAACTTCTTCCTTATATCCAATCTAAATTTCCCCTGTTTAAGTTTGAGCCCATTACCCCTTGTCCTATCACTACAGTCCCTAATGAATAGTCCATCCCCAGCATCCTTGTAGGCCCCCTTCAGATACTGGAAGGCTGCTAGGAGGTCTCCACGCAGCCTTCTCTTCTCCAGGCTGAACAGCCCCAACTTTCTCAGCCTGTCTTCCTACAGGAGGTGCTCCAGTCCCCTTATCATCCTCATGGCCCTCCTCTGGACTTGTACCAACAGTTCCAAGTCCTTTTCATGTTGAGGAAACCAGAACTGTACGCAATACTCCAAGTGAGGTCTCATGAGAGCAGAGTAGAGGGGCAGGATCACCTCCTTCGACCTGCTGGTCACGCTCCTCTTAATGCAGGCCAGGATACAGTTGTCTTTCTGGGCTGTGAGCTCACACTGCTGGCTCGTGTCAAGTTTCTAATCAACCAATACCCCCAAGTCCTTCTTTGCAGGGCTGCTCTGAATCTCTTCTCTGACCAACCTGTACCTGTGCCTGGAATGGCTCCCACCCAGGTGTAGGACCTTGCACTTGTTACGGTTAAACTTCATAAGGTTGGCATCAGCCCACCTCACAAGCGTGTTGAGGTCTCTCTGGATGGCATCCCTTCCCTCCAGCGTATCAAGCGAACCACACAGCTTGGTGTCATAGGTAAACTTGCTGAGGGCGCACTCAATCCCACTGTCCATGTTGCTGACAAAGATGTTGAACAACACTTGTCCCAACACCGATCCCTGAGGGACACTGCTTGTTACTGGTCTCCAGCCAGACACTGAGCCTTTGACCACAACTCTTTGTGTGCGGCCATCCAGCCAGTTCTTTATCCACAGAGTGTTTCACCCATCAAATTGATGTCTCTCCAATTTAGAGACAAGGATGTCAGTGGGACAGTGTCGAAGGCTTTGCACAAGTCCAGGTAGATGGCATTAACTGCTCTGCCCCTGTCCATCAGTTCTGTAGCCACATCATAGAAGGCCACCAAATTGATCAGGCAGGATTTCCCTTTAGTGAAGCCATGCTGGCTGTCACCAGCCACCTCCTTGTTTTTCATGTGCGTAGCATGCCTTCCAGGAGAACCTGCTCCAAGATTTTGCCAGGCACAGAGGTGAGACTGACTGGTCTGTAATTCCCCGGGTCATCCATTTTCCTGTTCTTGAAAATGGGGGCTATATTTCCCTTTTTCCAGTAGTTGGGAACTTCACCTGACTGCCATGATTTTTCAAATATGATGGCCAGTGGCTTAGCAACTTCATTCGCCAGCTCCTTCAGGACCTGCGGATTTCATCAGGTCCCACGGACTTTTGTACCTTCAGGTTCTTAAGATGGTCTCGATCACGATCCTCTCCTACGGTAGGCCTAGATTCTTTTTTCTTACTGTCCCTGTGTCCGCCTTCCAAGACTTAGGTGGTGAGGTCAGAGCCTTTGCCAGTGAAGACTGAGGCAAAGAAGTCGTTAAGAACCTCAGTCTTGTCCAATTCCAGGGTAGCCAGTTCTTCCAATATGTTCCGTAGGAGGCCTATGCTGTCCCTAGTCTGTCTTTTATTAGCTATGTACCTATAGAATCCCTTCCTGTTATCCTTAACATCCCTTGCCAAGTTTAATTCTTTAATTAATTAACTTTAATGATGTTCCAGACTTTGTAGACATAGCCATAACCTAATCCTTTTAGTTTTTTTAATAAAAAAACAAAACACTGTGAAGTAACCATTTTTTTTTACAGAAAGGAAAAGGTTTTGCAGATAAATACCTTGTTTGAAGACAGTATTGCACGCAGGGGAACTCCCAGACCAATTCATGAATGTAAAAGTTTAGTCTGACTTTAGCCACTCTGAAGCTGACCACAGGTCTTCCTTAAAACTCTATCCACCATATATACTTGAGATAACATATAAAGCAATGCCGATCTGAGTGTTATTAATAATACAAGATTAGTAAAAGCTGGCAATGGTTCATTTTCTCCTCTTTCCTACAATCATAAGGGTCATGGCAGCAGCATTCTTTCTTTTCACTTGAAGCAACTTATACAATACATTCTGCTAACGTTTCTTGAAACTGTGTAATAAAGCAAACTGTGTAGCTGCAATTGAACATATATTTTTGTTAAACACAGATATTTGAAAATCCTTATTCTCTGTGCTGCAGGTTAGGAACGTCAGGTATCCTGTATGTAGTCTGGATTTAGGCAGGGTCTTGTAACAAATATTTATTTATTTTATGCAATTTTCAAGATAAAATTAGTTTCTTCATTGATTGTCTTTGGTTACCAAGGCCTTTTTTTTCATCCTCATTCCCAGGGTTACGCTGAATTTCTTTGTTACACTGGATTTTCCTGCCCCAAGAAATACTGAGTTTGTTACAAAGCTCTGTACTTATATATGCTATTTCACATTATGCATAGGTTTTTCTTTTTATGGAGCTAGACCATGAGTTTATCCAGAAGCTTAAGTTAATAAAAAAGTCTTCTCATCAGGCATTATTTCTTGGTGAAGCAAGGCCTGCTGTCTTCACCAAGCTGTACTGCACACCTATTGATTTTTCTAGTCAAATTTAAGGTATGGTTTTGACCTATAGAAACCAAAATGGCATGAGGCTTTCACAATAGCTGCAGGCATTTGAGGGACTTGAACTGATATCTTGTAAATCAGAGTGGGAGGACTGGCAGTAGAGTTTCCCTGAAGGTGCCTTCAGCTGTGAACTTATTAAAACCATCTTTGTAAACCTTCAGGGTACTCTGTAAGGCATTTCTATTTCCTCATGCTTTTGAATGAGAGCAAGGAGCATCAAAAGACTGATACTATTTTAGAGTCAACCTTTAATAGAAAATTTGTCCAAATAATTTCAGGCAAGTTCATTTATAAACATGTATCTAAATCAAAATTGGGCATACTATAAAGGTATCTGTGCATTTAAAAACATATTTTAGAAATAACTGTGCACTTTGTTTTGATGATATTTTAATGTATGCAGGGGAGAAAAAAAGAGAGATGGAAAATCTTTCCCGTTTATCAAGACTGATAAAACTTAACTGCTCTAGGTTGTGGGAATTTAAAATGGGCTTGGTAGGCCATGGATTTGCTAACTCCTCTAGAGTGCTGTGTATTGACCCATTGTCCTGGGTTCAGCAGTAGCAGTCATTTTTTCTCCTTCTTAGTAGCTGGTGCAGCGCTGTATTTTTGACTTTTGGCCTGGGAACAGTGCTGATAACATCGATGTTTTTAGTTACTGCTCAAATGTTTAGTCTGACCAAGGACTTTGTGAGCCTCATGCTCTGCCAGGGAGGAGGGGAAGCCAGGAGGTAGCAGAGACAGGACACCCGACCCAAACTGACCAAAGAGGTATTCCGTACCACAGCACGTCAAACCCAGGATGTAAACTGGAAGTTACCCAGAAGGGCTGGCTCACTGCTCTGTCGGGCTGTTTTCTGATGGGTGGTATTGTATTCTCTTCCCTTGTTACTTCTCTTATCATTATTGTTATTGGTAGTAGCAGCAGTGGTTTGTGTTATACCTTAGTTACTGGGCTGTTCTTATCTCAAGCCGTGGGACTTACATTCTTTCCATTCTCCTCCCCCTCCCTCTGGGAGCGGGTAAAAAAGGGGCAGAGAGGGGGAATGGACTGCTTCAGTAACTTGACAACAGGGTTTAAACCATGACACCCATATACTACCAAGTATAGAACAGACTTTCTGAAGACACTACTCTATCAAAACCAGAAGGCAAAGTGTATGTCTTGGCATCGCTACTTGTTTAAGCAATGTAAAGAGATATATTGGGGAAAAGGAAACAGAAGAAACAGAACAAGTTCATCTATTAGGTTTTTTTTCTTTAACAAAAAGGCAAATTTCCAAGAAAGATTATCATAAAGTCTCTGCTCATTTTGCAGAGAGATTGCTTAAGGTGGAGGGGTGAAATGGGAATGTGGTTATGTATGGGTAGATGGATGGTAATGTGATGAACTGAGAAAAGTATAGATACCAAATATAAAAGAGAAATAGTGGATGTAATACAAGTAGAAAAGGCACAAAGAAGAAGAGGGAAAGAAGTTCTTAATATACCAAAGGAAGGTTTTTGTGGCAGGAGATATGTGGCAGAAGAATGAGATAAAGCTAAGAAAAGGTGGATGGCTGCACGCAAAGAGTTGTGGTTAATGGCTCGACAGCTGGCTGGAGACCGGTAATGAGTGATGTCCCTCAGGGGTCGGTGTTGGGACCAGTCTTGTTCAACATCTTTGTCAGTGACATGGACAGTGGGATTGAGTGTGCCCTCAGCAAGTTTGCAGATGACACCAAGCTGTGTGGTTCGGTTGATACGCCAGAAGGAACGGATGCCATACAGAGGGACCTCAACATGCTTGTGAGGTGGGCTGATGCCAGCCTTATGAAGTTTAACCATGCCAAGTGCAAGGTCCTGCATGTGGGTCAGAGCCATTCCAGGCACAGGTACAGGTTGGTCAGAGAAGAGATTCAGAGCAGCCCTGCAAAGAAGGACTTGAGGGTGCTGCTCAATGAGAAACTTGACATGAGCCGGCAGTGTGCGCTCACAGCCCAGAAAGACAACTGTATCCTGGCCTGCATCAAAAGGAATGTGACCAGCAAGTTGAAGGAGGTGATCCTGCCCCTCTACTCTGCTCTCATGAGACCTCACTTGGAGTATTGCGTACAGTTCTGGTTTCCTCAACATAAAAAGGACATGGAACTGTTAGAACAAGTCCAGAGGAGGGCCATGAGGATGATCAGGAGACTGGAGCACCTCCTGTAGGAAGACAGGCTGAGAAAGTTGGGGCTGTTCAGCTTGGAGAAGAGAAGACTGCGTGGAGACCTCCTAGCAGCCTTCCAGTATCTGAAGGGGGCCTACAAGGATGCTGGGGATGGACTATTCATCAGGGACTGTAGTGATAGGACAAGGGGTAATGGGCTCAAACTTAAACAGGGGAAGTTTAGATTGGATACAAGGAGGAAGTTCTTAACTGTGAGGGTGGTGAGGCACTGGAATGGGTTGCCTAGGGAGGTTGTGAATGCTCCATCCTTGTCGGTGTTCAATGCCAGGTTGAATGAGGCCTTGGGTGGCATGGTTTAGTGTGGGGTGTCCCTGGCCATGGCAGGGGGGTTGGAACTAGATGATCTTAAGGTCCTTTCCAACCCGAACTATTCTATGATTCTATAATCTCATTTTAAAGAAATTAAAATAAAAGGATATGAGAACTACCAGATCACCAGAAGCACAATGCTTTTGTAGCCCAGTACATCCTTTTTAATTTCAAGTGCAATTCATATGTGCTGTCTATCTGGTAATGTTTATTTTAATATTGTATATGGTCTTCCTTTTTGTGTTTAATTTTTCCTTTCCAGCTGCTTAATCACAAATTGGAGATTGCATGTGTGATATAAAATATCTAAATTACGGCTTTCCAGTTTTTCAATCCTGTTCTTGTTTATATATGTTCTATATTCTTGATCATCTTATCTTTTGTTCAGTATAAGCTTTTCTTCACATGTTACCATCTTAAGGATCAGAGTTATCCTGAGGCCATTGTCAATACTTGGTAGTGTTTTAACTTGAGTTTTAGTCAATTGCCAACCTTCGACTTTCCAGAGCAACACTGATATGGATATAAGACGTGACAGAGGTACTGTGCATTTTCATTTTCAAACTGAATTTATTTCTGTCCTTTTATCTCTCTTTACACCCACTAAATTTCTTCCACTTACTCAGAAGTTAGAAATCAATATTTTTACATGCAGAGGGCCAACAATCTTGTCCTTTTTTTTTTTTTCCCCCAGCCAAAACTAACACAGAGTTAATTGCAAGTTTTATTTGAATAGACTAAAGGATTTGTCTCATTATAAAGACAGTACATGGAAATGTATTTTCTTGAAAAGAAGAGTACTCCATCTGAAACAATACAATAGCATTTTTCAATAAAATTAACTACTTGAAAGTGATATATTGTAGTGGGTTTTGTAGCATTGTCATATCCTTGGGCAGATGTATGGTAGCAGCTAAAATGCTTGTCAAAACAGGAAATGTACAGTACCAGAAAATATCTAGACAAAATATGCATGGAGTTTTTATGATTCTTTGCCTTGGCTTTGTTTACAAGCTCTTTTTCATTAGGCAGTTTTCTTTGTGTCTCTTGAAGTTCTCTACAGCAGTTCTCATGGATTTGCAGCAGCTCACATCAAATAGAGTTATGCAAACCTCAGTAATACCAGCACTTTCTTTCACTTCCAGCCTGAAAATCATGCCACTCATGAGTCTCAGCTCACTTGAAATCCATGGTGAATCTAGTATACACAAAAGGTGAACCACAGAAAAGGTACTGGGTAGCACCTTACTTATGTTGAAACTGGTCATGTTCAGATTGCTCACCCCATCTGAAAAAACCAAATGAAAAAAAAAAAAAAAAAAACAAACCCAAAATGAGAACATTTACCAGCAAAAATGAGTTTTTATGAATAGACATGGCACACAGAGATTCAACTGCTGCTTAGTTCAGATACTTCACTATCTGTGAGATGTTTCTGCTTCTCAGGCTAGAAGGACGTTTGTAGCTTTTTCTCTCCTGCCTCTATGAATCAGCTTGGAAAGTAATTTTTTCACTGCAGTATCACTTATATCTGATATGAAAGAGCTGATATGAAGCACTCCCAGTACAGTTTCTCTGAGATACAAGGTACTGCTGTGCATTAGCCATAATGAATAGTAGTTTTTTAATATCCACCATTGCAGCTGAATCAACAAGGAATAAGCTAGCAAAATTAAAAGTATTTAATCTCTGCTCCTATAAGAAGTTTTGGTTCTGCCACGCTTGATGATGTCAGTAAAATGCAGACAAGTGAAAAAATGTCAAAACCTCTAGCTGTAACTGTTTAATTAGTGCTTCAGTTGCTGTTTAATTAGTATTTAACTACAATGTGTACAGTGTTTCTAAGGTTAGTTGAAGGGCTCTCACTGGTATTTTAACTTCAATTTTTAAGCCAGAGCTTTTCTCAGAAGGCAGTGGGGTGCCTCAAATTCAACCTGATAACTTACTGTATGTTATAGCTTAGTTCAAGTCAGTACTAAAAGCTAAAAAGAAAGAGCACTGTAAAATAATGGCCTCATAGTGAAAAGGAACTGTACCATATTTGGGGCAAATTAAAGAAGAAAACCCACCATATCTCTGTGCAGTGAAGTCACAAATCAAAACAGGATTCAGAATGATCTATGAAGAGCATCTTATGGATTTCCAAAATAATTGATATATAAAGGAGTACTGGCATCACACTGAAGAAACATATAGGCTAGTCTTTTGTCTCAAACAGAGCTATAGGGGTTTAGGAATGGGACACAGAATGTATGCAAAGTTGCTTTTCTTTTGGAAATTCTTTCTAACCAGCAGTGCTTCTCTGACCAAGAAACACCCATTAAGTTCATCAGCCTCAAAAAGTCAGAATGTCCAGAGCTGCATGACTACTCTATATATACATGAAATATCGGTTCACATTCTCAAATGCATGTTTTTTTACTGTCAACATCTGGATGCTGAACTGAGGATTTGATGTTCAAGAACTTAGTAGTCCTCCACTTCTTAATACATGGGTAAGTTTGAACTTCTGAGAATCAGAATAAGAATGTGACTTCCCTGCAACTGAAATGCAGACTAAGACTGCCAAACATGAGAAAAGCTGAACACAGAGTCTTGGACTTCCCATAGTCCCATTAGGGAGCTACACACAGGGCTGGTTTTTTTCTTCCCAGATATTCAGAACAGGGGCTGATACACATTCACATCTCATTCCAGATATCCCACTTTAAAAACTTTCTGGGTAGTAGTGTATATGGTCAAACTGAATTGCCTCTAAAATGACAATTTAAACCCCTGCCACCCCCACCAGCTTGGAAATAGTTCAGGACAGTTGAGGATGCCAGTACAGCCTTCCACCACACTCAGTTCATAATTAGAGCTGGTAGCCTCCTCCTCCACTCTAATTTTACAGCTGTGACAAGCTGAAATTTCCATGATTCCCCTTGGTGCCACTAATTTCGGGTCCAGCTTTGTCCAAGCCCAAAGACATCTCTTCAACTCCGTTAAAAGAAAATTTAATAAATAGATTAATGAAAAACTTTTAAAATCATTTCTAGTACATTAAGCTGTGTGTCAGCTACATTCCTAGGCTTTTATGAAATCAGCGGTCTCTGAATTTGGCCCATAGTGTTTTAGACAATAAAGTTTTCTTAAAAATGACGAATCGCCAGCAGATGTTTTCTATTATCATAGTGTAGCTTTGTTATAATTCACTGAAATTGGTTTGATTTTTGCCATTTCAACAACTTTTTAGTGTGTTAGCTAATAAAAATATTTGTCAGGGAGAAAATGTTACTATGCCACATCTTTATTGAAAAATTAGTCAGAAGAGTAGGGCACAGAACCTTCTCGAAAATTATGACAATGTTTTTAAATAGATAAAGCAGTTTCAAACCCATAGCTTCTTGAAATAACAACCTCTAGCATAATTAAATGTTAAAACAGAATGGAAATCTGGCATTGAAAGAAAGAGACTAATGTTTCATCTGCAAAGAATGCTGCTTTGAAACTTTGGATTCAGCAGGACATTTAAGCTTGATGCAGTTACAGAAGTTGTAAAAGGTAAAATATGAGAGACTGAACATCAGGTTAACTCCTCAACTTCACTAAGTTTTAAACTTTTCAGCTTCTACACATACAAATGGTGACACGAAGTCTTTTTTGTTTGTTTGTTTGTTTGTTTGGGGTTTTTTTCCTTTTTTTTCTCCTCTTTTTTCCTGATGGGAGACTGTCAGGAAGCTAAAATACAACCTAGAGCAACCCTAGCATGAAAGAAGAGAGCCTTAAACTGACCAGAGTATTTTCCAGGCTGTTGTTCCAAAGGCATTTGATGACACTGTTTGGAAGTTTTTCTAAATTGTCAATATACATTTTCCAGATCTTAACAGCATCTCATTACATATATTTAAGTTACAGAACCATTGCCATTATGTGTGCTATACTCCTTCCTTATTGGTGTTTATTTCCTTCAAATATTTGTAGAATGTTTGTTTCCCTTTTAGTCATCATGACAGCTGGCAAATACCTCAGAAAATTTTTGCAAATATTTGTAGAGTTCTGAAGCAGAGCTCCATATCCTACTTTTTTAAGCCATGGTGAACTTTGTCTTCTTTGTCTTCTTTGTTTAGGAGGAAAGAACTGCTTTTTCAATAACATTTTCTTCCATATATGTTAAAGTTATCTGCATTTTCTGCAGTCCTGTATATAATATTAACACATTACTGTGCTTGTTTGGTTTTTTTTTTCTTTAGAGACTTAACTTTCTGAATAATATTTATTTTCTTCCTTTTATGAGGCTTTTTTAACCCCATACTTCTGAGAATCTTTCAATGTATACAAATGTACACCTTTGAATCAATTGGCATGGCTATTGAGCCCCATTTATAGATATTTTTAATCCTTTAAATAACTAGTTACCTAAAAGCAACATATATAGTTTCAGCATTTCTTCTGGGAGCTGTGCATTTCTGTGCATGTGTGCTTCTTCCCTATAAAAGAAATCATGAAGTCATGGCACACTGGGTGTGATTACTCGAAACCTGTTAAGCAGTTTTTACTTCTGCACCTATCAGAGATAGGATGTGATATGATTAACTCGACTGTAAAGTAGAACCTGATTATGAATTTTTACAGTTTGGAATGGGATGCTAAATTATATAAACAGGCTCCAGGCTTTAGGTTTTTTACTTTTTTTTTTTTTTTAATATTCGGTTTACATGTCTACATGGGGTGAATACTAAGCCCCAGGTGAGATGACTTAATGCAATTCACAAACTAGTGATAAGGCTCTGTATGCCAAAAAATACTCTGTATTTTATATTAAATAAAATTAAATAAATAATGTGTGTGTGTACATAAAGTGGGGGTAGTGCAGCATGCCTCTAACTCTATTGTGTTTAGTTTATTTGCTTTGTGAGGACTCAACATCCCCATCATTTTTTGTATTTTCTTGATTCTAGAACACTACCTATTTACACCCTGAAGCAAAATCTAGCTACAGTCCAACAGTTTCAGCTCTGAAATGTATTGTGTCATGCTCAAGACTGAGGATCACATCAAGTGCCGCTCTCCACAGTGAAGAGAGCAGTAAAACACAGAGCTCCTGGGGCTTATCTTTTTCTCCCCCAAAATATTGAATTTCAATCTGTGGCCCACAGACCTCACTTTCAAATCCTTCTGACGCCTCTAGCAGGAAGATCTGGTAGGAAGAATATAGTCTAAGCAGAGGCTTAGCACAAAATCTGTTCCTCTTTGGCAGGCCGTCATCATTTCTAGGGAGTGAGAAAAATTAAAGGCTCCTCCCCTGTTCTTAAAAGATGAAGGATTGTCTGGCTCAGCCACACTGACACCAGAACACTGGGAAATTTTTATTGCTTTTTTTTTCACCATATGTATATCAATGTCTGGGAAAATGTTTGCAGTCTTTATACTCCTACTGATACTGTTAGGGCATTGTATCAGTATTGTGTTACTATAAATGATGGAATGATAATAGCAAGATACAGATTTGTAGCTTTCGCAGCTTGGCACTTCATATTATGTTAATTGCTTTATTTATATGTAATGTCTATATAACATATTTTGAATACTTTGAAAGTAAAACGTGCTTGTATTTTTAACTGTTTAGACACTTATTTTATGATTTTAACCCATTCTTTGTTCCCTCAGAAATATTTCACAATCAAAGTCATTGATGAACCTTTTTACTCAGACACTAGTGGTGTGTACAACAACTTTTAAGATACTTAGAATCATAGAATCATAGAATAGTTAGGGCTGGAAAGGACCTTAAGATCATCTAGTTCCAACACCCCTGCCATGGCCAGGGACATCCCACACTAAACCATGCCACCCAAGGCCTCATTCAACCTGGCATTGAACACCTCCAAGCATGAAGCATTCACAACCTCCCTTGGCAACCCATTCCAGTGCCTCACCACCCTCACAGTTAAGAACTTCCTCCTTATATCCAATCTAAACTTCCCCTGTTTAAGTTTGAGCCCATTACCCCTTGTCCTGTCACTACAGTCCCTAATGAATAGTCCATCCCCAGCATCCTTGTAGGCCCCCTTCAGATACTGGAAGGCTGCTAGGAGGTCTCCATGCAGTCTTCTCTTCTCCAAGCTGAACAGCCCCAACTTTCTCAGCCTGTCTTCCTACAGGAGGTGCTCCAGTCCCCTGATCATCCTCATGACCCTCCTCTGGACTTGTTCCAACAGTTCCATGTCCTTTTTATGTTGAGGAACCAGAACTGTACGCAATACTCCAAGTGAGGTCTCATGAGAGCAGAGTAGAGGGGCAGGATCACCTCCTTCAACCTGCTGGTCACATTCCTTTTGATGCAGGCCAGGATACAGTTGTCTTTCTGGGCTGTGAGCGCACACTGCCGGCTCATGTTCATTTTCTCATTGAGCAGCACCCTCAAGTCCTTCTTTGCAGGGCTGCTCTGAATCTCTTCTCTGACCAACCTGTACCTGTGCCTGGAATGGCTCTGACCCACATGCAGGACCTTGCACTTGGCATAGTTAAACTCCATAAGGCTGGCATCAGCCCACCTCACGCATGTGTCAAGGTCCCTCTGGATGGCATTCCCTCCCTCCAGAGTATCAACCAAACTACACAGCTTGGTGTCATCTGCAAACTTGCTGAGGGAGCACTCAATCCCACTGTCCATGTCACCGACAAAGATGTTGAACAAGACTGGTTCCAAAACTGCTCACTGAGGGACACCACTCATTACTGGTCTCCAGCCGGACATCGAGCCTTTGACCACAACTCTTTGCGTGCGGCCATCCAGCCAGTTCTTTATCCACCGAGTGGTCCACCCATCAAATTGATGTCTCTCCAATTTAGAGACAAGGATGTCAGTGGGACAGTGTCGAAGGCTTTGCACAAGTCCGGGCAGACGGCGTCAACTGCTCTGACCCATCCATCAGTTCTGTAGCCACATCATAGGAGGCGGCCAAATTGGTCAAGAAGGATTTCCCCTTAGTGAAGCCATGCTGGCTGTCACCAAGCACCTCGTTGTTTTTCCTGTACCTTAGCATGCCTTCCAGGAGAATCTGCTCCAAGATTTTGCCAGGCACAGAGGTGAGGCTGACTGGTCTGTAATTCCCCGGGTCATCCATTTTTCCCTTATTGAAAATGGGGGCTATATTTCCCTTTTTCCAGTAGTTGGGAACTTCACCTGACTGCCATGATTTTTCAAATATGATGGCCAGTGGCTCAGCAACTTCATTTCCCATCTCCTTCAGGACCCGATGATGGATTTCATCAGGTCCCATGGAGCAATCCCAGGCACAGCTACAGGTTGGGCAGAGAAGAGATTCAGAGCAGCCTTGCAGAGAAGCACTTGGGGGTGTTGGTCGATGAGAAAATGAACATGAGCTGGCAGTGTGCACTCGCAGCCCAGAAAGCCAACCGTTTCCTGGCCTGCATCAAGAGGAGCGTGACCAGCAGGTCCAAGGAGGTGATCCTGCCCCTCTGCTCTGCTCTCATGAGACCTCACTTGGAGTATTGTGTGCAGTTCTGGTTTCCTCAACATAAAAAGAACATGGAACTGTTGGAACAAGTCCAGAGCAGGGCCATGAGGATGATAAGGGGACTGGAGCACCTCCCATATGGAGACAGGTTGAGAAAGTTGGGGCTGTTCAGCCTGGAGAAGAGAAGACTGCGTGGAGACCTCCTAGCAGCCTTCCAGTATCTGAAGGGGGCCTACAGGGATGCTGGGGATGGACTATTCATCAGGGACTGTAGTGATAGGACAAGGGGTAACGGGTTCAAACTTAAACAAGGGAAGTTTAGATTGGATATAAGGAAGAAATTCTTTACTGTGAGGGTGGTGAGGCACGGGAATGGGTTGCCCAGGGAGGTTGTGAATGCTCCATCCTTGGCGGTGTTCAAGGCCAGGTTGAATGAGGCCTTGGGTGGCATGGTTTAGTGTGAGGTGTCCCTGCCCATGGCAGGGGGGTTGGAACTAGATGATCTTAAGGTCCTTTCCAACCCTAACTATTCTATGATTCTATGACTTCCATACCTTCAGCCTCTTAATGGTCTCAAACCCGATCCTCTCCTACAGTAGGCCTAAGGTCGTCATTCTCACAGTCCCAGTGTCTGCCTTCCAAGACTTCGGTGGTGTGGGCAGAGCCTTTGCCAGTGAAGACCGAGGCAAAGAAGTCATTAAGAACCTCAGCCTCCTCCAAATCCAGGGTAGCCAGTTCTCCCGATAGCTTCCAGAGAGGGCCCATGTTGTTCCTAGTCTGTCTTTTATTCACAATATACCTATAGAATCCCTTCCTGTTATCTTTCACATCTGTAGCGAATTTAATTCTAACTGGGCGTTAGCTTTCCTAACCTGTCCCAGACAACATCCCTGTGTTCTTCCCAGGCCACCTGTCCTTGTTTCCTCCTTTTATAAGCCTTTTTTTTCCCTCCAGGTTTCCTCAGCAGCAACTTATTCATCCAAGGAGGTCTCCTGGCCCTCCTGCTGCACTTCCTTCTAGTTGGGATGCAACACTCCTGAGCTTGTAGCAGGTGATCCTTGAATGTCAACCAACAAATCCACTTGCCAAAGCTACCTCAGCTTCTGCTGGTAACCAGGAGAAGCTGTGCAAACACTCAGCTGATTTCTAGTAGCTAGTACAGATATTTTAGGGAATCATAGAATATCAGGTTGGAAAGGACTCCAAGGATCACAGTGTTCACATTTTCTTGACTAAAGCACAGTCTAGACAAGATGGCCCAGTCTAGAAAAAGTTTTGAACCTGTTCAGTGTTAATCTTTATTTAGAACAGCTCTGTGAGCTTCCTGTGCTTGACCAGGAGTGCAACTATCCCAGTGCATCCAGAAATTCAGAAACATGAATATGCTTCTCAGCATATGTTAGGAAATCTTGGCCTTTTCACCTCACCTGGTAGAAAAGTCAAATTTCACTCCACTGCATTTGTATACATGTGGCATCAGTATTTTCAACTTCTTTTAAAAGACTTTGTTGGATCATATCTCAATTTTTGATAATGCAGTTATTATTTAAAATAAGGAAAGGCATAATAAAATTATTTTATTACCAGAAGTAAAATTTCCTTTTTAGACAAATGATACCTTATGATAATTTAATTTCAAATGTTGTGTTACCCAATGCTTTATATTTTTTCATTTTACATTTCTTTTTTTTTTTATTTAAATAGCTTCATAAAACTGATATATTACAATGCAAACATTTAATTAGTGCAAAAAGTGTCTAAAGCTGATACTTTTCAAGCAAAAAGGCTTTTTTTTTTCCTGGGGACAATCCCAATAAGTGACAATCATCTTCAGAGCAAAGCCACACAGGACAGAAAGTTACCTGAGTGTATAATACCTACATAGAATCATAAAATAGAGTCCTAGAATCAAGTAGGTTGGAAAAGACCTGTAAAATCATTAAGGGCAACCATTACCCCAGGAGTGCCAAGACCACCACTAAACCATGTAACTGAGGGCCTCATCTGCATGATTTTTGAACACTTCCAGGGACAGTGATTCTATCACTTCCCTGGGCAGCCTGTTCCAATGCCTGATCACCCTCTATGTGAAGAAATTTTTCCTAATATGCAATATAAATCTCCCCTGGCCATTACTTCTTGTCCTGTCACTTGTTACTTGGGAGAAGAGACCGATCCCAACCTCACTACAACCACCTTTCAGAGAGTTGCAGAGAGCGGTATGGTACCCCCTTAGCCTTCTCCAGACTAAACAACCCCAGTTCCCTCATCCATTCTTTATAAGACTTATTCTCCACACCCTTCATCAGCTTCGCTACCCTTTCCTTGGCTTGATTCAGCAACTGTCTTGCAGTGAGGGGCCCAGAACTAAACACAGAATTCGAGGTGCAGCCTCACAAGTGCTGAGCACAAGGGGATGATCACTTCCTTGTCCCTGCTGGCTACACTATTTCTGATACAGGCCAGAATGCTGTTTTCTTTCTTCTTCCCCTGGGCACAAGCTGGCTCACTCTCAGCTGACCATTAGTCAGCACCCACAGGTCCTTTTCTGCTGAGCAGCTCTCCAGCCACTTTTTCCCAAGCGTGTAGTGTTGCATGGGTTTGTTGTGGCCCAAATGCAGGACCTGGCACTTTGCCTTGTTGAACCTTATACCACTGGACACCGCCCATCAATCCAGTCTGTCCAGACCCCTCTGCAGAGTTTCCCTATCCTCCAGCAGATCAACACTCCCACCCAGCTTGGTGTTGGCTATGAATTTGCTGAGGGTGCACTCAATCACATCTAGATCACCAATGAATATATCAAACAACACCTGCCCTAATATAGAGGCCTGAGGAACACCACTAATGACCGGTGACTAAATAGACATGATGCCATTTACCACCACTCTTTGGGCTCAGCCATCCAGACAGTTTCCAACCCAGTGAAGAATATACTTATCCAGGCCATGAGAAGCCAGTTTCTTCAGGAGGATGCTGTGGGAGACAGTGTCAAATGCTTTACTTAAGTCCACATAGACAAAGTCTACAGCCTTTCCCTCATTAACCAGGCGGGTCATCTTATTGTAGAAGGAGATCAGGTTGGTCAAGCAGGACCTGCCCTTCATGAACCCATGCTGACTGGGCCTGATCCCTTTGTTTTCCAGCATGTGCTTTATGATCCTACTTAGGATCATCTGCTGCATGCCTTCCCCAACACTGAGGTCAGGATAAGAGGCCTGTATTTTCCAGGGTCTTAATTCCTTCCTATTTTGTAAAGAGGTGTCATGTTGGAAAACCTCCAGTCCTCTGGGACTTTTCTACTGTCTACATGTTTGCATCTCATCCAAAAGACCCTTTCATTAATGTGTCACAAAATTGTGGCATGGTTGATAGCAATGGGTCTTTTGAAATGACATATGAATATTCTTGTAATTCTATTTTGAAAGGCTCTGTCTGTGTACATGTTCTTCCAGCTTTTTTCAATCCAAAATTGATCCTCTATAAAGTCAGAACTCATCCCTTCTAATGGAATGGGTTAATTTACAGGGATCTGTACCAATTAGGTAATCATCTCAACTGTCCAAAAAGGTTGGCTTCTCCTGAGTTTCCTACCACAAGTCTGCTTAGTTTTTACCTTAGCTTGCCCATCACAATCTGTCATTTTTCATCTGTCTTCTCCAAACCAGGAAAGGAGGTGTGTATTCATGTGTGCAGTGGGAGAAGAAAGTCTTCACAAATCAGCAATATCTGCTTAGCCCTTCAGCAGAAGTGTTGCAAGCTGCTGACCCTGCCAAGTACTTCAGGCAAACACCTTTAAGTGCAGGGGTAAGGGGTGGATGCTCAGTGATGAGTCCTTTTGGGACTGTCTGTACTTTCTGTCTGGTTTTGGGTTTGAGGTTTTTGTTTTTTTTTCTATGGGAGGAGTATCTGATGTGTAAAGGTTTTCAGTCCTACAAACCATGTGGCTTTGAATACTGACATGTCTCACAGAAATTGTTGTAGAAAATGTTTCTAATCAAAGGGAGCAATGATTTCAGAAATCAGCTGGGAATGATAGAAAATGAAATCATCTGCTCAAATTTATGAACATATATGTCATTATACTCACTCTCCGGATTTGAGATCTGATCTGAGTATCACAGCACTGGAACCTGCGTCTCTTGTTTTATTTTGAACATGTTTTATACACTTTTCCATCTATATAGCCTCCCATCTATGTGAATAGAATTTTTTTCTCTAGCTCTTCTTTCAGTCATATTGTATTTTTACAGGAGATTTTTTCTGTAATCAGTGTTCTCATACAGATTGCTATAATTGGAGATTATTTTTATTCATGTTAATAATCACACTGTTTCCATAGAATGTTCTCTACGTTTCTGTGTTCTTAAGTTCGATAAAGAGAGCAAAGTATAGTATTGGTGCTATTTCTGGTTTTGTTTAAAAGTTGAAGGGATTTACATGGAAAAGGGAAGGAAGGGTATGTCAAAACTTCTATGCTAAGTGAAAGGTTTTGTTTGTATAAATCGCATACTATATTCATCATGCTCAAGACAAATGATAAACATTACATGTCACCATTCCCATAAAAATTAGGAATCTACATCAGTAACACTAATTCTGCAATGGACTGGTTCCTTTTCTTCTTCCTTCCTCCTTCTCTGGCATTTCTACGTAGCAAGAGTCATGGCATTATTAGTTGCCATTGCTGCTTTCTCACCCTAGGATTGCTGTCTAACTTGAGTAGATTGCTCTGGCAAAGCATGGGCTTTCATTCCTGAGGTCCATTGTTTTTATTCCTTTTCTGCTTTTTTTACTGTTTTTGTTTTCTGATGATGTTATCATCAGTGGAGTTATGATGAATAAGTTTGGTACTATTTATAGATTCTGGGCTTGTAGCCAGCTGTTTTCATGCCTTCAGTGCTATTTAAATCTATTGTTCACTTTCAATTGCAAAGCAGCTTCCTCTCATTTTACACCTAGAGCTGTGAGGTTTCTGAATCTAGCAAAAACAAAATGATGGGTTTAGTCTCTGTTTAACAAGCCCATAAAATGGAAAGAGTGGAAGTGTTGCTTCCTTTGTTTTTTGTTGTGGTCTACGTGATATCACTTATGAGTTTTTAAACTTGAGCTTGTGCTTCCATTCAAGATAGGATATGGCATTTTAAAAGTTTGATTCAAAGAGGGTTCATTTAGAAGATTGTTTCCCTTTTATTTGATAAACTGCTATGAAAATTTGTAATAACAATATACTGTTTAAAAACTCTTGAGAAATAGGGATAAATATCCAACATCCTACATGGACAAGTGCTTCTGAGATTGATGTATTGTTAATACAAAGAAAATACCTATTTGTTTGTGTGCTATACTGAGATACATCCCATTAGATTAAGGGTATGGCTTCTGCTCTTGTTCCTGTAGGATCTTAGGTTTCTCCTTTTGTGTCTCCTTACTACTTATCTGATTATGGCTCTCTAAAATATAAAAAAGTAGAACGTTTCACAGTATCATCTCTTAAATTAAGTCCTTCAGAATACAATGAGGATATCTTGCAAGGCTATTGCTAATATGATAAAGCTGTTTAGTTACCTTGAACTGGTGCACTAGCACTGCAAATCTAATAAGTCAGATAGATACAAAAGAAGTTTAATGTTATGTTTGTGACTTAAATTGATAATAAAAAAGAGATTTGAAATTTAGAGTGATGCAGTGCACAATATGTTCTTAGGCACAGAAGAATAAGTAGAAACAAAAGCATATCATATTGCTGGCAAGTTCCTTCCACAGCCTTTTGGAGCTTAGACTTTGTTTATGCGGGTATAATTTGTGTTTCTGGCTTTGCAACTACAATTGAAAGATAAACTTAGGCCTTGCAACACAAACTCCGTGATTTGCAAGTACACTTAGGTAACTGCAGAGGTAAATACTGTAAAGCTTCAGACAAGTTGACGTTTTGCCAGTCCCCAGTGACACTATTGTTTATTTACTAGAACAAATTTTAGAATGTGACTTGTTTGTCACAAACTTAATGCCATTCCAAAGTGCTAACTGGAATTCCTTATTACTCTAGAAGAGGATGTTTAATAAAAAGTTTTGTAGCTTGGTGATTTTGCAGTTAAATGTTAATATAATAACTTACATAACCTGCTACATTAAATACATTTTAATTATTTCTCTACTTTCTAACAGATGGACAAATTTATTCTGATTTTAATAAAAAGGAGTTATGTCTTTCTGTGGCTGTTGTCTCCTCTTTACATAAAGCACAGTCCACACCGTGAGAAAATCTAAGGATTCACTTTTCTTTAGAAAGTCGCTGGAATGAAGTCTGCTCCCAGTGTAAAGTCTTTTGTAAGTCAGGAAACAGCATAAAAATGTTCCCCAGCCATCTCTGAGGAAGATGACCTGGAATAGAATTCTTCAGTGTTAGTGGTTGAAGAAAGATTAAGCTCTATATGTTGAGGATGTTGAGACTACCTTGACAACATGAATTTTAGAAACTCGTTGTCTGAGAGTTTTGAGTACAGGTCTAGGGCACATAGATTAGTGTTAAGGTCAAATATAGGTATTGATACAATGAAAGCAAGTAAAAATATGTGGGGTACACTCCATCAGCAAGGAAATACATCTGAATTTTGTAGGAACTAGAAACTGTGGTCTCCAGAGAATCAAGATGTTATTTATGTTTCTGATAAAATCACAGTGCTCAGCTTCTGCGGGCACTAAAGGACAAGTTGCCTCCCACAATGGGAACCTAATTCACTGACTCTTGCTATCATGTCTCTGAAAGGCAGAAGGCAAAAAAGGCTTGTGAGAGACAAGTTTCAGAAATTCTCATAAACCACCTGGAAACCTATACTTTTTTTAGCTAATAAAATTTTCCTGGGCATGCAGGAAATTATTGTTGCATACCTTCAGAAAACTGCAGCTTTCTTAATACCTAAGTCTATTTGGAATTTACAGATGAGGTGTCTGGGGGACTATGTCCCCTTATGACTCTAGTTTATTAGGCGTGGCCTAATATATTATCCAGACTTCAACATGAAACAAAAGAATCACAGCTGTTGCCACTCAAAGGAATTTGATGGAGTGCAAGTCCTCACTTTCTAAGTGACCAATAATCAGGTTTCAGGTACAAGAAGTGGGTGATATGGGTTCTAGGTCCTCTTCAGTTTGAGAAGACATAAACCATCGTCTCTCACCTTCTTAAAGTGACACCATAATAGCAAAATATCCTTGAATGGGATCACTTTTCTGTCATTCATTTGTAAAGGAGTCACTTGTGAATAAAAGAAGAAAATGAATGTAGGACTCCTAGGTCCTGGAACAGCAAACTCCAGAGGAAGTGCTGTTGCTCCTGTAGTCAATAAGACACTGTTCTTTGGGAGATCCCATACTTCCTAGAACTGTTTATATGTTTTTCACTAAACAGCTGTCAGACACAATATGTTGTCATCACCTTTACATTTCCCTCCACTTGTGTTCAAAATAAAAAGCCAATCATCCATTCACAAAGGGAAAAATGTGCACAGTGATGCCTGGTAGAAAGCTTAGGGTTAGGCAGCTATTTTGAGTTCCATAAAGCCTAACCAAAGGTAGTTCTGCATTTTAGCTGACCGTCAGATGGAGAATGGCAAAAGGCACAACTGAGTCTGGGGTTGAACTGACAAATCTGTACTGAAAATGGCATTTATGAAGGTAACGACTATCTTTTAATATTGAGAGTGGAGATCTGGGAAGACTAGTAGATTATGTTTCAGACTTGACCACAAATTCACTTTGGCTTTCGTTAGGTCACTTGGGTTTGTGTGCTGTGAAAAGAAAATCTTGAAAGAGCCCTAGCCTTCAATAAATTCCATACAGAGATCCACTTTTTATCCCTTAACTCTTGTGCTTGGGAGAAAAATGTCTATAAAACTCTGGAATACTTTTACACTATAGCTCCCACTGGTTCTAGCAGCAGTTCAACACAACCAGTGAAAATCCAAGCAAAGGGAGGTTCTTTGAAACTTCCTTAAACAGACCTAGAATTGTGTGGCTTCTGAGTTACCAGCTCTGCTTAAACCACAATACAGAAATATAAAAATAGATATGAAGTCCCTGCCTCATTAGAACAGTACATCTTTTGAACCATAATTAATTAATCTTGGAAATTATGTTTGCAATGCTCAGATGTAAAGGGAAATGTGTTATTGTTATAAATAATTAATTTTCAATGTGGAATTCCATGCCATGAGTCTCATTGATTTTAATGCAAGTCACATGACTATGTTAATTCAGTGTTATAAGTCTGCAGTGGTTTTGGATTGTAAAAAGAGATCAAAGAATCTCCATGTCAGCTGTAGTAAATGACATGTCCTATTCTGAGTAAGTAGGGGCAGAAGTAAAACACCTATTTAAAAAAAAACATGGTCATACTTGTCTGGTAAGATGTTGATACAATCTACATTACCCTAGTAAAAAGTTGGACCAATGAAAGGGTTACAATAAAAATTTGATAGAAGGGGTTATTATAATAGACAAAAAAAAAAAAAAATCTGGCAAGCTGTATAAAGAAATACCTGAAATTGGATTGGCTTGTTATATCAGAGGCATATTGAAGTCTCAGTAGATTCTGAAGTACCACAGTCATATATTTTCTAAATGGCTCCTTATTTGAGAGAAGGCTGATAAGAAACTGCCTCTCTTCCAAGAAGTGAGTGGAAAATATAATGGACTCAGCTGGTTAGGGAGTACAAGCCAGAAGACAAAAAACACTGTAACTAGTTGGAGATGAAGTGCTGAGGAGCTATCATCTACCTGCCAGGCAAAGATCTGTTCTGAATGAGCAGAAATGGAACAGGACATGGGACATACAACATGTCCAGCACTTGTGGAGGGCACTGGAAATAACATTTGAGTTGCCCTGTAACTTTCCTTAGCCACTCTAGTACAGTTGCCAATTTGCCCCTTTGCTCTCCTCCAGCCATTTCTACTTGCCATGAGAGGCACAGTCTAGATTGCTCTCAGTGGTCTCCAGATCCTGATTTGCTATCCAGAACTTGACTCTGTTTAAAGCCAGTACCATGCAGTATTTTTCACTCAGTAGCAACCATCTTCTTGTAACACCAACTTTCTCAGAACTCATTTTAAACTGATACACTAATCACAAAGCCCTTTAATACTGTTGTAACTTTCCTTACGCTGCTCAGTGTCCATGAATGGCTTTATCTATCACTGATTGCTTCCTGACAGTTCTTTCTCTGCAGCACCTTGTCTGTATATGACCCTTAATTTTTATGTTGGATTAATGTGCCAGTGCTGTAAATATTATGGAAATGGCACAAATAAATATTTACTTACATAAAAATCTCTTTAAAGAGAAAGTATTTATTTCTTTTTGTACAAACTCCAAGGTAATTTTGGAAACTAAAGTCCAGATCCTCTGTCAGCAGAACACAAGTGGAACTATAGGTAGTGATGTTGCTTTAAACTGTTTCAGCTTGGGTCTCAACAGGGAAAAACATGCTTTGCAGTGTTGTCGTGAGCTCTCCAGCTTCTGTCCATCTTCAAAATGGAGATAAGCCATTATTTTTGCCATTGCTGCTGTTGCTGTTGTTCATCTTCTCAAAGCTCTATGGTACCAGGGCTATAAACACAAAAATATTGGGAAGGAGGTTCCATTTGAGATATATCTCATATAGTTAAACAGAGTAATCTATAGGAAATCCATGGTGAGCGGCAGTTGTCATAAGAATTACAGTAAAAGTGCAGGTTAAAGGTTCTGAACAAGATTTGACTTAATTCATCTTAAACAAAGGGCTCAAGAAACAGAATCCTTGAAATAGTGAAAACTGCCTTTTGCCAATGTGTGATTGCAGGGGATCTAGGGGAAATGTTCAGTGTTAGTCTGCCTGTTGCGACCTGAGACAAGGAACGGCATGTGGTGGAGCCATTTCTACTTCTGCCGGCTCAGCCCTGTTGACTGCTGTCTGTGAGAAAAATG
Organism: Psittacula echo; assembly: GCF_963264785.1. Taxonomy (NCBI): domain Eukaryota; kingdom Metazoa; phylum Chordata; class Aves; order Psittaciformes; family Psittacidae; genus Psittacula; species Psittacula echo. Next base: position 129,051,458 of record NC_137737.1, read on the forward strand.
AAGATCAAGTTGGGGTAAAAATTGTAGCTTTATATTCATGCTTACCTAAAATGATGACACCTGCAAATGGCCTGCAGTATAGTAAATGTAAATTACGTTCATAACAAAGGTTAGCTTAATGAGCCTTTTTGAAGTATTGCATATTTTTGTATTATAAAACTACCATTCTGTATGTGATCAGACACAGAATTGGAGACAGCAGAGCGAAGCACTTTCATGAATAAATGATCTTAAATTTGCTGTCTTGCACAGGTGGATTAAACATTAGATATAGCCTATATATAGCTTATATATACCTGCTGGAAAAGTCAGGTTTTCTCGCTGTTATAGCAACGAGGGAATTGACTAGGTGACCACAGCACTTTATATTTTTAATTTCTATATCCTTGTAATGTACAACCTAGGCAAAATACCAGTTAACATATTAAACTAAAAGATATTTAATAGATCTAGTCCAGTGCTAAAGGGATAATACAATGAAGAATGTCATTGACAGTAGCAGTGTTGGGGTTTTCTTATATTTTCAAATATATATCTATAATATAATTAAAAAGCTGTTTATTAAAATATACAGAAGGGGATATTTTTTTAATATAAATTAGGAACTTTGAAACGAAAGTTAATATTTACATGCATTCCTTGTGATGATATTCAAGTTGTTAATAATTTACAGGCATTTGGACTATTATATACATGATCTCACGGAAAGTTGGCAGAAAAATCTAACTTTGTTTATTCAAATAGAGATTGGTAATTAAACATTTTTTAAAACAAATTATTTCTAATTCCGTCTTTATCTTAGCCTTTCTTCTCTGCTTTGTGAAATTATTCTAAGTTGTTTTTTTTTTTTTTTTCTATAAAGAATATTAGTTATCCTTTAAATTAGTTGTACTAGTAGATTTAATCAGAAACTGGAAATAAGTTCCATGTGTTTGAGAACCTTTATATCAATCTACTTGAATTTTTTATTCAATTTCTTAAGCTTCATGTGATGCCACTGTCCCTACTTCCTCATTCTTGAATATATTTTGTCTTCACACAAAGTTGTTTTATAAGGAAAGCGGACTGCTATAATACCAATATGGTAGTCTCATCTTTCCTTTCTAATCTTTATATTATTTTTGACATTGAACATCTTGAAAAAAAAGTAGGACAAATTACAATCTGAATTTTACCCTATGGAGTACATAAAGCAAATAACATGCTTGTTTTATAAGTGGTTTGTATCGTATAAATTAAAAAGTGCTTCAAATACATAAACTCATAAGTCTTTGAATTTTATGACCTCTGAGTCATCCTAAATACAATTTGATTGCCTTAGGGTACATTGAGCTATTGTAAAATACAGGTTGCTTTCATGAAGAGAAAGGAATCACAGAAATTTGTGAGAATTTAATTTTAATGCGGTTTAAAATGTAACATCCAAGTGCAATATATAAATCTGTCATTTCTGCTTTTGACTTGTACTAAACAGCACTTTGATTATTACAAAGGTAAAATATTCAATGTTACGCTATGAGTACTGCAAGCATTGATTAAACTCTCCAGTGTTCATGAAGGCTGACAGGGATTCAAAGGAGGAAATGTAAAACTTGAAGGTACAGCAGTATAGTGACATTTCACTCTGTAAAGCTGCCAATATTTTAATCCTGCACGTAAATCATTTTCATCAGTTCAATTCCATATCTTAATCTGTGTAGCAAACAAAGTATTGGATTGTATTATGTTTAATAATTTAGAATGTGATATCAATTTCCATATATCTTAAGTACCTGAACAAGAAATAGAGTTAACATTTTTAGCTTCAATTTCTTTGCTTTACAAAATAGGAATGATTAGGGATTATGTCTAATTTTCATGCTGTGATCAGCCAAAGTTTCATTATTTGCTTTTACAGAACGTTTAGTTTCTCTGCTTAAGTGATGTCTTCGTCAGTGATCGTGTTGTATTCATTTAGAGTGATGATTGATATGGTAATAGATACAGTGTGATTGAAAGCAACCTTTGTCAATAGGAAGGCCAAATACTCAAACAGTGTATTGGTCTGAGTTTACTCATTATTGGAGACCTTTCATAGTCATATTGACTTGCTGTCCAAATGTTGTTACTTACCTGATGCTTTCATTGTTTAAATGGTATAGACCTTGATATTGAACATGACTTTTCCCAATATTTGTTCTAAAACACACACATGGCTCAATTATCTACTGAAAATGCTTAAGGTCTATTTTCAAGGTACTAAAATGGTATTTGGTGAATATAAGCTAAAATTTTGTGGCAGAGGAAAACAGGGTCCTGCACTGGTGATGTTAATACAGTGTGTTCTGTACTGTGACTTTGAATTTCTTGATTTTAGGAAATGATAGGATGTTCACTTTTCCAAAATGCTTTTTTCACAGGCACAGAAGTCCAGGGAATCAACTCTCTTGTGAAAAGAGCATTCCAAGGTCACAGAAAATATTACTGTTCCCTTACATAAGTAAGTGTGGATTTTACCATTCAAGACCTTTTCCATTATTCTTGGACAAACTCTTCTGGCACTAATCATATATTAGACATGCCTACAAAGTGTGGCCTTGATACGTATTTTAAGGAATTTCAGTAATACCAGGCAAATGCAGTCCTTTTCCTTCTTCAAACTTATTGTACTTCAAAATTTGCCAAGACATCAGGCACCAATAAACAAGCAAATTCTTATGGATACGGTATAAACCAAGAGAGAATGTGTTATGCAAAGCAGAAAGTTTTCATTGGATTATGCCTTGCAACTTTCGTGTGTACCCCAAGTAGCAGCAGAGAACTAAGATGCCTCTGGGAGGACACAGAACAAAGGCATGTTTTAGACATGAGGTTTTTTAGATGTGATGGTTGGCTCTCCCCTTAAAAGGCAGTGTAATTACTACACTGAAAAATATTATGACTCTGTCCTTCATGTCTTGTTTGTATCTTTCACAAGACATCTACCACATCTCTCTGAAATTCAAAACTTTCTTTTGGCAAATCTCTTGCATGGTTGAAAATGCCTTCAATAGTCTCATTTTTTTCCCCTTAATTTACTCCCAAAAGTGGGTAGTTCTATTGCAGATTGTTCCAAGTCCTATCTGACTTTTGAAAGCTTACTCAAGGTAACAACATGAAAGAATTAACTTTTGATATATGAAAGACTGGCAAATGGAGAAAATGCAGAAAAGATTTTCTCTTTTATCCCTTGATTATATTTTTGCTAAATAAAGACAGTTGACTGGAAATTTCATTCATAATTTAAAATTTATTAACTACCACAACTGATTGTGAGAAGCAATGAACCAAGCTTTGCTTACATAGTTTTCAATTAAATATATAACTTCTTCAGAAGTATGTCATGGAAGACTAGTTTGCAAAATTTGAAAACTAAGGATATTGACACAGCAGATACAGTTTTTAAAATTACTCTTAAAGAGTAAGAGTTAGATGGATTTCCTTCCAAGGTCTGAGGAAGTATCTATTCTAGCCATGACAGCATCTATATCTGTTTATTGTGTTTTGATCAGCACTGTTTTCCTTCTAAATCACCTATTACTCAAAGTACCATCAAGCAATGACTTTTTTGAAGTTGGCTAATGCCAGTTGTCTTCCCTGCTCAATTTGTTTGCTCTTATATCTCTGTCTGCACGTAGTTCCTGAACTTGTGGCACTAACCATTATCATACCATAGCTACTGAAAATAACATGCGTGCAACTATCCCTTTCTGTATTAAGTTGTGATAATGGATGGTGGAAAATATTATAGAAAAGGGTCTTTCACTTGTGTAAGGTATATAATGCTCTCCCTAGATTCCTGGAAATACATGCAGGTCTGATGAATGCCCAAGGTGAAGTTTTTTTCATTCATTCATTTTTTAACTGAGCAACCTCTTCAAATGGAAAGTAGACTCTAGAAGGAAATACATATGTCCTTGTTACGCTAGATAAAAAGATAATTTATTTTAGTTTTCAGAGACGTGGTTGGTTTGGGGTTGTTTTAAGTAAATAATGTAAATGCTATATTTAATTCTTTGGATTTTTACTTTACTTTTCATAATGCTACCTTAATTATAAACAAATAAGAAAATTCAGACCTGTGGATATTTATTAAAAATCTCAGGAGAGAAGCCCTCCAGCTTTCTACAGCATTTAATTTATAGGAATTGAATGTACTCAGCATATTTATTAAAGAAATATATACTCCCTTCCAGAAAAGAGCAGTAAGTGTAAGTTTAGGCATTTGAAGTGGTTTTGCCTTCCCTTCCTTATAATACTAATGAGGCAACATTTTTATTTACATAGGAAAATGAAGTAAACAAATTATTTGTGTCATTGCATTCCTACTTGCAAGTCTCTTCCTATGCCAGATTATACTGCACTGAAGAGGAGCTTTTCCATTACCCAGATTCTAACATCAGATATGCAGACTCAGTGCTACTCACATGTAAAATCTAAAACTGTCTGAGATTTAAAATGTCCAATAGCAGTGATAAAATGGCATAATCAGTGTTGTAATTCCTTGGCTTTATACACACTATCTGAAATTGCCCACTGAGCATCACAGTAACGCTGGAACAAATTGCAGTGTTTATGTTTAAACTATTGATAATTGCAAAAAGGTGTCATTGAATATCACCTGAGCACCAAGTCATGTCTCATTCTAAACAGATGAGAAAAGCGTGGTATTACACACTCTGGTCTGTGAGGGGAAGCTGGAAAGAGGGAAAACTTAAAGATGCTAAAATATGAAAGAGGAAGATAATATGACCAGCAGACATTGTGAAAGACAGTCCAGCAATGTGGAAAGAAGCCGGGAGAGTGCAATTAGAAACAAAGGAGATGAAAATGTCCCTGATGCTAGGCAGTCATTAGACAGAAAATGTTTACTTTTCTTCCTAGAATGATAACAAAGTTCCTTTTTTCTGACCTTTGGGAATATCTGCACAGTATTGGTGGGCAGATATGATTTCAGACTTCTTCTCTTCTGAGCTGTCAGGCACAAAACTTTCCAAACTGGAAACTATTCCAATTATTGGCATTTTTCCCAAAAGTTGAAAAAAGAATAGGAAAACAGGAAAATTCAGGTCATAACATCTTTATTCTCCAGTAAAATAAGCCAGCAACACTATTTTTTACTTGATAATAGTCACTTTCTATTTTGTAAGCCAGTCTGGAATTCAGAAGGCTTTGAAGTGCCTAGTATTTATAAGTAACCTCTTCCCGTGTTGAGGAAGGAAAAAACCAGCTCTTGTGGTGTACCCGCTTGGTGAGAGGCCTTCGGCAAGAAACAGTGTTCCCTTGGCATGGGTAGCACTATGGAGGGGTGTTGACAGGAATCTACTAAGCTTAACCAAAACAAACTTGCACATATGTTTTATAACTTTATAGTTTACCATAACAATAAGAGTGAAGTTATTTAATGAGAGTGAGCAAAATATTCATGCCGGTAAAATGAGTGATGAATCCAGGCCAAGAAGTCACTCTAGCTGTGCAATGGTTTGCAATAAGCATTAAAGGCAGTACAAGCAAAAGGGTTTGAGAAAGGTGCTCAGATTGTGAAGAAGTTGTTTGGTTTTGCAAGAAAAAAGTAAAGATTTTGTCCAAGTAGTTTCCCTTTGATGGTGAAGCCTTGAAGAGTTCCTTTTCAAAAGAGATTAAACACTGAGAGGACTGCTGAGAAAAGATGGATGTAGCTAGTTGAAGCATCTATTTTAAAAACTGAAAAGACAATCAAATGGTGAAATATTTCTCTGTTTAGTTGTGAGCTTATTCCAGAGGACAGTGCCAGGGAGTGATAATGTGGATGTGAGGAAAATCATAGATCTGATCTGATCCGATCTGCAAAAAGCTGAGATACTGCATTTATGTTCTACTTCCTGAATGCATGCGCAGCACTGGGCACAACGTAACTTTCATCTGTGCTAGGGCACTTTTACAGAGTAATAACATTTACCATTAATATGTAAAAAGACTATTAGAGGAATAAAATTGTTGCTCTTTAGCAAGCATTTCAGGTGAGTGAAGACAACTAACAAGAAAATGGGAATGATATGATGAAAACTAGGAGGATATTCTTCAAACAATCTGACCTATGCTGAATTAAAAAAAAACAAACCCACAAACAAACAAACAACAGGATGTCAGGCAAAGGATATAATGTATTAAGCAGAGTCTGGAATGGAGCATTTTTCAGAAGAAAATATTTAGAACTAAGTTTGGCATCGTGAACAGCAGGTACTGGAGGGAACATTTCATTAAAATTTGGAATTTAAAGAGAACAGACAGAAAATATCTACATAGAGTAGATCTAATAATGAGAGAAATTGAGAGCCATAAGAAACAGAAATAAAATTTTGAATTCAGAAATTTGGGATTTAAGAGTAATGATGGAGCTGCAGAAGGAGAAAGGCTGCGATGTAAAAAAATAAAATCTGAAGAAGTGAAGGAATTGAAAATGCGTAAAGCCAAACATAGCTAAATCAATAGAAAATTTGAAGGAAAACTACAGGTTGTGAAGGACATAGGCATTCGGAACAAAGTCGGAACAAACGTTTTCTGTTAAGAAAAGTGTGCGTCTGTGGGAGAGATAAAAGTACAGAGAGGGAAGACCAGGGACATTCCCCAGTTTTCCTTCAGCAGATGAGTAGATGGAGAGAGAAACACAGATGATGAATGCTTGGGATAGTTTAAGGTGCAGAGGAGCACAAAAAATGATGCAAAAAAGGGGCAAAGAAGTGAAAGATATAGCTGAAATTAGAGACCATAGTGATAACAGGGGGGAGTGAGGTTAGGGAGAGAAGGACAAATCTGTGAGCATCATAAAATCAGAGAGGGTAATAGTTTGGAGATCATAAATACGAATGAGTGACAAGATGTGAAGAGTGAGGGGCAGTGAAAGAGAACAAGAGGTGATCTGATAGAAAAAGCATGAGAACTGAAATATAAATAGAATGAACTGGTTCTGATTTTTTTTTCTTTCTCATTTAAACAAATGCTTTATTATATGATATAATTTTCTTCATACTTAAACCGCTTAATTAAACTTGAAACAGTTTGCACTTCCAGATATCTCTCTAAAGGTTGGTTCTGTGTATTACTGGGAAAAAGGAACTTAACGTAAGGAAAACTTCGGGCATACCAGTAGCCAAAGGGATATTTTTTTCAGCAGAGAGAAGGATAACTTGCTGTCTGCAGCCTAATTAGCCTGTGTTTAGCTTTATGTATTCAATGCAAGTGCATAAAACTTAAATATTTTATTGGTGTCTGCCTGTCTCTGATACCTCCAGTTCCACCTGTATGCTAATACTCTTTGCTAATACCTTTTCTTGATGGCATGCAACTATAATTTTCTGAGTATCAGATCTGTTTAGCACTGTCCAAAATATACTGGCATGAAGATATAAATACTAATGGAGAAAGTACACCATAATGAACAACATAATAATTCAAAATTAATTGTTTTATGTACATGAGTGCTAAGGAAAGAATCTTGGGGTTTATTTAAAGTTTGATTTTTTTCCAGAACATTCGTACCCTTGACTTTTTATCACCTTCTAGCTTGTTGTATGACACATACAACATATAAAATGAAGCCCAGATTGCTACTTGCCACAAATTAAGCTGAAGAAGATCTGCACCTGACCACTCTAAGGTTGTGAATTGAGCTTTCATATTCAAGTCACTTCTTTTCATTACAGTTGCCCCACCTATGGACTTCATTTCAGAAGGGCTTAAGATGTGAGTGCAGGCAGTTTTGACATAAGTTATATGAATAAGTGTCATATTGGGTGGGGAAGTTACTTCAGATGAGAGATCAGCTGTGCAAATGGTAACTCAACTACACAGATAAATACCTGCATATCCTAAAGGAATTACAGAAGAACAGGAGAACAAATGTACAGAAGTCCATGAAGACAAAAAGAATTCTTGAGGAACATCAAATCTTCACAGGAAAAACAACTTTTAAAGTGTGATACTGCATTTGATGAATGTGGTTTTAATGCATATAAATTGGAGATGATACACTGTTATTAGATACTTATCATGCCTGCTGTGCAATGCAGAGGTATTTGCTTTGATGAATTGGAATTTGCTGTCAGGAGCCCAATGGCAGCAAGGAGACACATCAGTAAAACTAGCATTCAGAGGCTTATAGCTATAATTACCGTATATTAATACATAGGCATTTACAGGACAGAAGCAAATCTTTATCTGTTTTTGGCTTCCACCACAAAATCCTTATTTCCTTCAGTGTTTCAAACTTAATCCTGCATATCAAAATAACACTTAGTCTTTATACTTATACTAGGTGTTCATATCACTAAACATGCATTATTATTCTAGACTTATGAGATTTATGTATGCTGTATGAAGAAGGAGAGGAAAAGAGAAAGAAGTGAGGATTTCTTTCCTGCTTAAAAAGGATTTTACCTATTCAAAATATCTGAGAACACTAGAAAGAGAAAAAAGGAAAGCAGTAAATTATAGGAGCTGAATTCTTTGTTATAAGATGCATATTCAATGGAGAAAAAAAGAAAGCTAGAAATGTTTTAAAATTGCACATATACAAGTAACAGCTGCTCTGGCTACCCTGTATGACATTCAGTTTTAAAGCAGACGGCTTGGCTCTGTTTATGTAATTTTAGAACTGTCAGATTCTTCCTTAGAAACGACATAAATGTAACTTGTGAAAAGACTCCATGTATGGGAAGCCACAAGGAGCTGTACAGATTTGTAAAGTTTTTAAAGTTCTGTTTAAAATTTTAGGGAAAGGAGAAAAGCCTCTTTGTTCATAATCCTAGAAGATTTGGAAAAGTAAATATTACTAAACATATTCCTTTCTCTTTTCACACAGATGTGCAACTGACTAAATTATCACTGTATGATTGCCTCAGTTTTTTGGGGTTTTTTGTTTGGTTGGTTGGTTTGTTGGTATTTTTGGGGTTTTTTTGGTAGGTTCCCATGAAGATCAGAAGCAGGATAGGATCTGACCCAGTCTGGCCTGCCATTCATGAAGATGTTTAGATTTGGATATAAGGAAGAAATTCTTTACTGAGAGGGTGGTGAGGCACTGGAATGGGTTGCCCAGGGAGGTTGTGAATGCTCCATCCTTGGCGGTGTTCAAGGCCAGGTTGGATGAGGCCTTGGGTGACATGGTTTAGTGTGGGGTGTCCCTGCTCATGGCAGGGGGGTTGGAACTAGATGATCTTAAGGTCCTTTCCAACCCTAACTCTTCTATGATTCTATGATTCTACATTATCCACACTTGGGTAAACTGTATATGTAATAAGCAGGTACAAGAAAATATACCTGTATGTTGCATACATTACATAGAAGATATATATTGGAGATCTTCTTCACCACTGGGATTGCCTCTGGTAAAGCTTGCAAACTTGCAAATACTGTCTTTGCTAGAGCAGTCTGGATGTTTACCATGTGTCTGGGCACACCCAGATAGACAGCACAGAAACTGAGACCTTCACGCACATAGGAGGAAAATAAAAGGCTTGAGCATGCTACTGCCAAAATGCCATAGAGATCAAACTTTCCGGATCGTTGTCTTTTTTTTTTTTTCTTTTTTTGAAGGAGTTGATAATAAAGTAATGGATAAATTTAACTGGATTCACCACAGGTGTTATATTTAAGAGTGCCACCCTCCTACCTGAGCTGTCTTAGCACTGCTTGTTTTGGTCTAGTTTTTCTTTTTTTTTTTTTTTTTTATTATTGTTCTACTTAATATTAAATGTATGTTACACTACCTGTGTATATTGCTTGTGACATATATACCTGGTTTACTTTTTAATTTGCCTAGCTTGCCTTATCACCAGAGATGTAATCTGTTATTGATTAAATAATTCATTTAGTTGTCCCCATGATGACAGATCTGCTTATTGTCACAAGAAAGTTGACATACTATACTTTGTTTACAAAGGTTGTACAACAGTCAGAAAGTAATGTATAACTACAACATTTTTATAGATTTTGCATATTATGTGCGTTTCATTAACCATTAGATCCAGCAAGAAATATATATTTATTTGATAACAAATGAAATTGGCACTAAAATCACTCACATTTATTGGTTGTTCTCAAAGTAAGGGGAAACGGGAAAAACTCATGTGGTGAACTAGCTTTTGAACCTTTTAAGTCCATGAGGTTTGCAAAGCTCTCACATTTAACTCTTACAGTGCTGCTTTGTGAATGCACCAGAAATTTCCTCCAGTCTTCTAAAGTTTCATTTTGAGCACACGGTATATTGCACATAGTCATAGACGTGTACCTATTTTGCTTATCTGGCTGAATTTCTCACATGTATTCAATGGGTTAAAAAATGTTTATCTTGTTATCCTCTGCTTTAAAATATAATCCTGTTTCTACTTTGACACTACATTGAAGTAGGCATATTTTAAAGTGACAGTTCTATGAAATATTGCTCTTTCTTAACCCTCTTTTCCTCTCAGTATCCCACCCAGAACATGGATTAACATATTGAATAAAAAAGTGATCACCCTCAGTATCATCTTTTCCAGCTACAGATCTCCACCCAAGCTCCACTTTTCAGTCTCCACTTGAGGAACTCACACTCTGTTCAGGGGCTGTTTCAGAAATCTGCTCTGTGGGGGATTTGAAGATTTGGGTATGAGGGCAACAAGCATGGAGCATGCCAGTTTGGGAGGTGTGATTAACACCTCAGTGCCATCCTGCTGAAAATGCCATATATAGCAGACACATTTGCAAATAATTATCATCTAAGAATAGTAGGAATGGTGAACTTTTCATAATTTAAAAATTGTTCTTTCCTGCACTGGAAAATGATGATGATGCACTTCATCTTGTCAGCTAAGCCAAATTATAAAAGCCTTGATTTCAATAGTAAAAATTTATAGAAAAAGAACAAGAATGTTATAGGGGTTTTCAAAACCTCCAAAATTTTCCTAATTCTCAAGGCATTTCTTCTTTATGTAAATGTATTTTACAGGTGTAGAGTATTTTCTTTTAATAAAAAATACTTATGAAATTAGCAAATATGCTAACTAACAAAAACATATGAGTTAATTTCTAAGTGCAATGTGATAGGTAGGTACAAGGGTTTATAACAATACTAAATGATCAGCAAAAAATGTGCATAGGCTGCAACAGTAGAATATGAAGACTGAAAGTTAAGAAATTTGAAATACACTATTTCACTTTCTAGGCAAGTATGTTCATTTTATTTTATTTTATTTTTATAATTTTAAGCTAAAATTACTTTGGATTTACCAGAAGTTTGTCCTATGATGTTCAGTGCTCTATTACAATTACCAAAACTATGTTAATTACTTCAGTTTCTAAGGTATTTTTATTGATTGTATCACTCAAATAAAAAGTGCATACAGTGGATTTATAAAGACACATGTTTATGAATGTCTATGTCTACTTACGTACTGCATAGATAGTGTACCTGATATGTATATTAGCTAAACATGTAAATAAGCATTTTCAAACAAAAATAACCACCCGAATCTGTGCATAATATGCAAGTATTTTCTCAGAAGTTTTTAGTGTTCTTTTCCTCACAAAATTTGAACGTTATTGATGCATATCATTCTTTAGAACCCTCCATTGGATTCAAATTATGTGTACAGATTTTCAATTTATATATTTGTCATTTTTATAAGACTTATACACTTTGTTCCAGTAGAAACAATGATTCATATGTGAAGAAAAAGATTAAAAATATATTTTCATAAAAAATGCACAAATTATTGATAAACACATCTATGTTTGCAGATTGGTTATTTCTCAGAGGTTATTTGGGGTCATTATTGTAAATCTCATTACCTTGCTTGAAGGAGAAGGTCTCTTTCATTATTACGGTGCTGAGGTCCATATCCCCGAAGCTAATTGCAAGGTATTGCTTCAGAGTTCTAATTGTTTGCCATCAAAATAGCTGTGTAAGCTTGATTAACAGTGTTCAGCAACATTCATAATAGTCCAAGCCTGGTCCTGCATAAAATAGAAACTGGGAAAAAATCAATAAGATTTAATAAGATCAGGAACAATCACTTACAATAGTACATCAATCACACAAAGTAATAGGTGCAGGATTTGATAGGGTCCTGAACTGCCTGAGAGATTCATAACCAGTACTCGTTAATGATTTGTTCATTTGCATTTTATCAATCCAGCTACAGCTGACAAGAAGAAGGAGCAGTAAGGAAATATGTTGACTTAAACTCATCAGAGTTTGCAATTAAAAAAAATAACAGATGACAATAGGAAAATCAGGCATAGCTATAGATGTGGAGTGTGCGTGCATGTACGTGTGTAGATGTACCTTTTTTTGCTGCAAGATTATAATAAATTACCACACCACAGTGGCTATTAGTATTCCCATAATCCCTCAGAAAGTCTGCTTATGTCTGAGAAAAGGTACAACAAAATATAAATTTTTAAATTCTTCTCGGTGCTTCACAATGTTCTCTCTCGTTGCATTTCACATAGCGTAATGCCATCATAATATTTAATATGAAACATGCATATTGTCTTGTTTTCATACCCTTTTAAATAAATAAAGCCCTGGGCTTTGCCTTGGGCCAAACCCATATCAAACACAAAACCAATAATAATGAGATGGCTTTCTGGTGATTATTATTTAGCATTATATCCTATATCAGCAGATTTTATGTCTTTCTAAAGTAATTAAGTTTTGTTTACTATCTGAACATTTTTTAAAATTGTCATGAATAAACATCAGATCTCATTTATCCAGACTCTTGCCTGTTTGCAATGCATCAATCTTTTGTTTAAAATAAGAAACCCAAAGCCAAGCTAAACTAAAATGCTACAAAAAAACATGAGCTGCCTTGTATGTGGATGAGTTATTTAGAGAGCAATCTTGTGAGAATATCTGCAGAGCATGTTTGTTTGCCTGTGTCTGTTTGGTCCATTTTGATGAGTGTCTCGTAATAAACCAGATTACATACCTTACTTTTCTAAGAAGCAGTTTGCTCTGTTAGATGTACTAATTCTAATTTATATCCCAATTAACGTGTTTCTCTAGTATCTTGCCTTTTCATATCCTTCCACCAGATTTTCTTTTTCCAAACTAAACCTTAAAATACTATTTTTGCATCTCTTAAGAGTATTCATTGCTTGACTCAAAACATGCATTGACTATTTGTAGGATCCCCTTTGTTGCTCATTTCAGACAGCTTTTACATTTTAAAAGGAGAGCAGCAAATTCTAAATCAATATGTGCTCCGGTCACATCATCTTATGCTATGACAGCACCTAATACTAGTACAAAACAAGGCCTCCTTAACGCATGGTGGCTTAAAATAGAGATTGCCATGCAGCAGTACCATACAGCAAGAATTTAATTTGGGCTTTCTGTGCTACATTAAGCCCTTTGGCCTTGGAGACTGCAATGGAGGAGCTTCGCAGGTTAGGTGACGCTGATTTTAGAGGAAAAGGGATGACTGATATTACAGGCTGACCAACGCTGTGATTTTAAGGTTGCACCACCACCATCTCAGTTGTATGCATTTTATGAAGAAAGAAGATTGGTGACTTTGGAAGAAAATTGGCCTATGTCTAACTGGATTTCAGAAATCATATTCTCTAAACTGCTATTCTGGGACATGTAAAACCTACCACCTAGTGTATCAATCATGGTTAGTCATAATAATTATTAATTTTATAGTACTTTCAATTTTTTTATAACTTTACAAATATATCCTGTAATGGATAATTAAATCCATGAGCTATATTAAAATCAGAATAGTAGCAAAAGAAAGGGAACAATTTGCAACAATAATTCTTGTGAAGAGGATAATTTTTTTCTGTTTCTGAGCTAGCCATGAGTAATTTGTGATTTTTTTATGAGTATGTTTAGTAAATAGATGTTTCATGGAGGGACTAAATCTACAGCTTCTGAATTTGTTAGATATTCTTGGATAAAAACATTAGTTTGGCTATTAGAGGTTTATGATTTCACCATTGTGCTATTAATTTCTCTCAGTAGGTTTGATAAAATATTTCCCTTTTCAGCTGCTGATCCAGCCTCTCCTGTAAGTTGCTGCCATTGAATTGCAGATGTCCTGCAGCATCTTCTAAATGGCTGGAGTCATCAACTAAAAGTAAGTCAGGACTGACTTCCATTCAGGTTAAGTGTAGGTCGCAGAGTCTAGCAAGGGCTAAAATGTGTCACTTTCTTGCTGCCATGAGGACTGTAACCTCAGAAAAGGGAAGCAAATAACTGGAAGAGTTGTCTTTTCAGTTTACTGGCAGTTGTGAGTTAACATCTTCTGTATCAAGCTGTTTTCTGTTCCTTGATTAAGCATGTGTTGCTATTTCAGGAACAAAACTTAATCTTTGACTGCTGTCGTGTAACACAGTCTGCAAACCTCTTTAAAGAAAAATACTTTCAGAAGAATATTTATTTCAACTGAAATCTGGACAGATTGGAATCTGTCTCTCAGATTCCCCAAATCCATAACAACAAGGCCAAGTATTTTTAATTACTGATTAATTCAGATGTATAGCTGCATGTTATGCAACTATGAGCTTTCTGCAATGTTAAGACCTTTCTGAGTGACTCATGGAATGGGGATAAATTCCTGTTATCTGTCTTTGCCTGAGGGCTGTTACTTTTAGTAGAACTTCTATTTGTGGGAAACCCTGAGCCAGGGAGTCTACTGCAGCATCTCTCTGGCTCTGCAGCCCAGACCAGACAGATCTTACATTGTCCAACCAGCAAGGTTGAATGCATAGGAACAGAGCAAGGAAGAGGCCTCTGTAACAGCCTGGGATGCAAGGAGAGTGACAAGTCACCAAGACGTGTTAAATGTAGGGGACCGGAATGATCTGTTTCATGAAGACATATCTACCATGTGCAGGTATGTCCAGTGATAGATAACATCAAACCAGTAACATTTCTTTTCAATGAGTATATTATTCCCTAGATCTAAAAGGCAGTAATTACCATTTTGCTCTCCAACAGCCAACTCAGAGGTCAGATCCTTTAGACACACTTCTCAACCAATCTACTTTATAAAGCTTAAAACCAGAATATATACAATACCCAGAATTTCAAGAAACTGGGGAAAAATAAGGAAATTTCAAAGAACTTATTATGGTGAAGAACCATTAGAAAACGATTTAAATTTTATTAAAATTGAGCATAAAAACAAGTTAGAAATTTTCTGAAGTATCAAACAAAAAGTAGTAGCTTGTGTTTACCACGATTTTTCTTTCCATTCTGCAAGAACTATATTATTTACCCCATGCTTGTGATGACTCACTGAATCTAAAAATACTATGTTGCAAAGATTATGTTTACGCTTAAAAAAGTACACCAAAGCACTGGTTTTAGAAGCAGTTTTCCTTGTCTCATTCCAAAATGTTTTATCAAATAGTGTTTTAATATTGCTGCTGCTGAACTTTTAGATGTGACATGATCGCATTATTCTAGACTTTGTGAGCATCTAAGTGTCTAATGGCACTATACTTTTATGTCTTTGTAGAAAAAAGTAACTATGGAAAGGTCTCTCAATATTCTGGGTGAATAAGAAGCAAAATACACAGAATTGGGCATTGTTCCACAGGAAAAACCGTAAAAGAAACATCTGATTCTAGGCAACAACTGCTGGCCTGTAAAGATGCGTCACGCTAGAATGATTTCCTCTCCTAAAGCAGAGACGGAAAAGAAAGGATTTCAGCAGTATGGCACTGATTTGTGTACAATAAAGATGCTCAAAAAGGTATTATGACCTGTGGCTGACAAGTGGTCCATACACAGGTTGTGATACCCACAGACTTGGCAAATGAGCCCAGGGTTTATAGAGGCTATAAAACAGGTTTGCAGATGAAGCTGAAAAAAATAAACTCCAGCTTATGAAATTGTAAATGTTATACACGTACTGGCATGCACCTTCAAGGCCTAGTTTTGAAATGAACAGATTAAAAGTAATTAAATTCTGAAGAGGTCTTGTTAGATAACACTGATGCTGACCAGAGCCTGAAATCTTTCAGTGAATTCCAGTTTAGAAGGCTTTATGTTTGACTTCTATTTCAAGCTTTTGCCCTTGAATGTTTAAAATATAAGCTTAATTTTCTTCTTCTATTTCTTCTTCATCTCTTTATCTTCTTCTTCTTCTTCATTGTGTTCTTCTTCATCTTCTTCTTTGTCATCTTCTTTTTTTTTTTGTCATCATCTTTTTTTTTTTCTTGTTTTAAACTTGTCACCACATTATCATTTTTTGTCATATGTATTATTCCAGAAGGATTTGATGTCTGGAGTGATTGCATGAATCAACTCAACTATGTCACTACTTGTAAGTTTGTAATGTGTTAACTCTCTTCATAATTTACATAATGTTTAAATAATATACGTTCTTTTTCCCTTATCCCTACATTAATGTGATTAGAATCAGTGGAAGTGCTGTAATTTTCTTGTAAGGTGTGCTATCCACCTACGCTTGCTTATTGCAAGAAGTATCATTTCTAAAACTAGCAGCCTCTCATCAGTTTAGCTGTCAAAAATTATTTTTTTCCAAGAACATAAATACTTTATAAAATATATTATTGTTTCTACTTAGTATTCCCTTTAAGGTAAACAAACAACAACAGAAAATTGTTGCTTTATCTTATTTATTTCCATGCCTGCATCTAACTGTAAGTAGTAGAAGGATACGTCTTCTGATATATTATGCAATTAAATTGATGGATGGTTAATTGAGTCAGTATGGCATACCATATGTGTACTCCTGACCTGAATGTCACTGGTCAGATTAAGGCTTCACACATTTGGCCAAAGAACATATGCTGTTATTGAGAATGTGGGTCTAGATTGGGTAGGGATTTTAGTCCATGGAAAAAATCATCATAACTGGCTTTGCTCTTTGGTTGTAGGACCTCCTGGCTCCTTAGGAGTCCAGCTGCAAAGGACTTTTTAAAAATAATGAAAGTTATTCGTTAAAAGCTTACTGACATCATGGCCATTAACTTTGGCAGGCTGTTTCATTAATTTATTTGATCTCTCTTATTACATGACATATCGTCACCACAGAATTTGTGCCTTTGCACATAAAGCTTTACGTCTTATTGGCTTTTAATTAGTGGGTTTATAATTTTTTTTATTATTCCAAATACCTTCATTTTTAATGAAATTAAATATTTCCCTTATTGGTAGGCATGATACATAAGCAAGCAATAAAGTAAAAGAAGGAGGGGAGTTCATACACCTTTAATGACAGTGACACATCAAAACACATACAGACTCTCACATGGAAACATGCATGTATATTTAGTTGCATCACAGCTGCAAAAATTGGATATTTTAAAAAATGTCTCACTAAAACATTGTTTTCACAGTGATTAGTCCTAGGTTTTGGCAGATTTAATATTTCTGTTTTATCTTATTTATCTAAATAGTATTTAATGACATTCTATTTTTTGTCAGCTATTTTGCATATTTTTCTTCTAAAACAGCTATTAGGGGAGCTATTTTAGCTTCACAAATGTTTTAAAGTAAATTATGTTATTTTACAAAATTATTGCTGTAGAACATACACTGAGCAATAATGTTTTATCTTTGACATCACTTTGATGACTCATCCATTCTGACAGGTAACTGCTTTAAAGCTATTTAGTTTGCATCAACACTGAGATAAAACGAGACTTGAACAATATGTACTATAGAAGCAAAAAATATATTGTCATTACATCGTTAGAAAAACAAAGATCTGTAATGGAAAAAAAAAAGCTAATAGAGAAATATCTTTGATTCAGTCATTGTTTATTGCAGAAAACTTGTATATCCTTTGTCCACTGACTTATCCTAGGAAAACAGTAGTACTGTCTCTGCTGCATAATTTGTTACTGCCACATTGAGGAAGATTATGATAATGTACATAGAACAAAATTGACAACAATGGAGGAGTCCTGTAATTGTGAACTAAATTCAAGGAGGCTGCTCTGAGCATGAGAACTAACAGTGTTTTCATTATGATTAGCTTACCTTTTCAAGTGTTCTGCTAGGAACCTCTATCACATAAATTGAGGCAGGAACTTTATTATCATCACTATAGCAACTGCAGGGAAATTTATTTCAAAACAGTTGGCTACCTGAAAATTTCCTCGTGATAGAAAGAGCAGCAGATGATATATACATTTTAATTCATTTACGTTTATTCTTGTTCTGAAGTGTTCCATAAATGAATGTAAGGTTTCTTTTTCTTATTACTTTTTTAAGAGAAGATGGCCAGTTCCACCTTGATTTTTTTTTTTTTATTTTTTTTTTTTTTGTTATCTAGCTTCTCCTAGTAAGACAAACAAAAATGTGCATGTGGATTTTGGTTGTGTCATTATATGTAAAATTTTAATTATGCTGAGATACGGAATATTTCAGATTGGTCCATTTAATGCACAATTTTATCTTCATTATTTAATTTTCAAGCTTAGCTGTTACCTGGCTTTTCTTTCGACTTTGATCTTAAATCACATAACCTCTTAGCAAGAATTATGAAGTGTGCATTTATTTTTTATTTTTTTATTTTTCTGTAGTGTTATCATATTCTGTGCCTAAAAAAAAGGAATAACTACACAGATGAGTTTGTAGAGGATGTGAGTGAACTGTAGATGCACAAAGAAATTAAATGCAAATACAAGGAAGTGTCTTTTTTTTGTCCATAAAAGGACTGATCACACGTTCACAGCTGGAATTTTTATGCAGAACTCTTTTTTCTTAAAATTGCACAACCCCCTTATTGTTGCATTTTTTGTAATTACAAAACTAGCAGCACACTACAGACATTCTTAATGTTTCAGAAATTGGCATGAGTCTTTTATTGCAATTGCAAAAATAAATTTCTTTTTTATTCCTTGTGGTTTTTTTAATCAAGAGAGCAAGAAAAAAAAAAAAAACAACACAGGGTTTTGAAATGTGTGTTTGTTTAAATGATCAGGGAGAAACTGAGAAATATTTCGGCTGCCTTGAATCCCTTTTCCTCCACAAAACATAGGAAGAAGTGTAAAAATTCTTATTATTTATGCATTGGTGGTAGTGTTCCATTATGAAAGTGCTGTGTATCTCAAAGGTACTCCATATAACGCATTTCAGTCACTGTTTTAACAACTGCCTTTTTTTTTTTTTTTTTTAATGCAGTATAAAGTTTCCTGCAATCTGCATTAATAAGGGCATCACATGATGGGGACTTCCTTAGCTCTCTTTGACATTAGTATCTTCCTTGTAGCCAAATTGCTCTGAACTCTTCCTAATAAAGAAGGGTATTTTGTGCATTGGTTTTCAGAGTTCTCCTTCTTCTACTGTGAAATGGAAATATGTTCATTTGTTGCCACAGACAGGAAGATATTTAAAGAATTACCAAAGATGAGAATGAAAGATTGAATGCAAAACAGTCAATGTGGTTGAAAGTTTCAGATATTTTCGTGAAGCTATTTCATCTGTTACAGTTTTTGGAATCTCACCTTAAGAGTCAACTTGCCCCAGGTCCTCACATAACTCATGGGGAAAGTTTGCCCTTCCAGAACATTATCAGTATTGCCTTTCTTCTTCCACTGACTACCTAGGAGTCTAGTTTCATTGGATTTTTCCTTACTAGCCTCATTTCAGTAAAAATCCATCAGGAAAAAATCTTATTACTCACAAACCTCTCACAGAAGACACATTTTTCAATTGCAATATGGTTGTAGGGCTTTTTGTTGTGGTTTTTGTTGTTGTTGTTGTTGTTGTGTGGGATTTAGGGTTATAGTGGGGTTATTTTTTGATGGGTTCTGGTGGGTTTTTCTGTTTTGTTTTGGTTTTTTTTTTGTTGTTGTTGGGGTTTTTTTGTTAATTTACTTTGGAATAGGGTTGTTTTGTACCTACAAAAGCTTGAAAAATATGCTGAAAACCAGAGGGTCAAATCTTGAATGTATTTTTGTTAATGGGGATTTTGCTCATCACCTCTCTGGGGTCAGTATTTCACAATTGTGCACAAATTAAAGGTAAGTTAATGAAAGTTTCTGTCTTGGAAATGTGAGTGGAAAAAGTCTGGGTATCTATGTGAATAACCAGAGATGAAAGCCTTTTTTTGGTGCTACTTAAAATAATTGATAAAAGAATATTAGGTATTATAATCTATAAAAATGCAAGTAACTACTTTGTGAAATAAAGTGCTAGTGCTTTGCAATTTTTTTGCTTTTTGCAATTTTTGCAGCTTAAAATATTTTTGAAATTGAGATCTCAAATTATTAAGGTAGAGGATCTGTACACTAATCCATTAGGGTCAATTCCAGAATTTTACTGCAGTGCCATCAGCACCAGCCTTGCTCTGCGGATTTGCCATTCTGCTAACACTTACCCACTTGCAGTGTTAACACCCCTTCAGTGTATGGAAACCTACGTATCTATCAGGGCCCTGAGAGCACCCACAGTTTGTGCGACCTCTCCAGCAGCCTTGGCTGCCTTTTCTCAATCATCTCTGACACAGAGCAGCTGTGGGACCTTGGTCAGACCTGCAAAAAGAAGAACCTTGTCAGGAGTTCCCACCTCCCTTCACCTGAGAATTGTTTTATTCAAGCCCTTGCCCTGGGTCCTCACTGCAGCCTGTCTGTGTATCTCACTGATCCTGACCATGACCCACTGACCTGACTTTCTGGCTTGACTCTGGAACTGGCCCATCAATAGGGACTTATCTGTGATCCCTGCTAATCCAGATCTCCATCAACAATTCTGCCATACACTTCTCATTGGGCACAGTGGGATGGCACCCATCAATGTGGCACTGTCCTGCCAGCCTGCCTGTCACCCACAGACTCCACTCAAGTCCTTCTCCCTGCAAAGCAGCCTTCTGGCCCTGCTCCCTGGTAGTACAGTTGCCAAAGGACAGGCAGAAGGAGATAGAAAAGCACTGTTCCAACAAAAGTTGTTCAAGAACTTCTTTCATTCATTTCATTCTTTGTGCCTGCTTTGATAAGCTTGCATCTGGAAATATTTTCTTATCTAGAATGTCAGGTTTTGGTCAAGAGGTAAGAGACAGCATGAGTATCCCAATTTAGCCAATAATGCACTGATTTTCAAGAACATAGAAGAGCTGATTGAAATCACTTTTTTGTTGGATACAAGACAGTGACTTGAGCCTGAGTTGTTATACAGTCCCTCTGTGCGCTCAAATCTTGTATACTCCTTTATGAGAAAATGTTCCATTTGGCAAAGCTGGCATTGTGCCAGAAAACGAATGATTAACTCCACAACCAAAGGATTAAGGTGTTTGTTTTTGATTTAGATTTAGGAATTCCAGCTTTGAATTCTGCTGTAATGGATGTCTGTGCAAAACCCAGCACCTCCAAAAGAAGGAAGTGGGGCAAATGCTCAAGGACTATGGCATTGACTTGGGATGCTGGGACCTGGAAAGTGACTACTTAACTTCATTTCTCAAACACAAATAAATGAAAGGAACAGTAGACAGCTGGATAGCTGAGGAAAGCTGAATGTTTGTGCTCAATAGTTTGTCCTCAATCTTTCTTTCTGAGGAAAAAAGAGGTGTTGCAGTGAAGAATGGAAAGTTTCAAGCTTTTTGGTTTGAAACTCCAACTCTTTTCTGCCTGTTCAAAGGGGTATCATTTTCATATTCTGATGCACTAGTAGTACCACTTCAAAAAAATGGAAATAAAAAAAATCACAGTTTGAGTTTCATGTCTGTTCTCTCTTCCTGGACATCAAATGTAAACTTTGTCTTAAGAGGTTGCTTCATAACATTTCTTGTTCTCTGCCATTCACAAACCCTGTAAATGTTGGAAATGATAACTCATGCATAATACATTAGGTGAAAATTCTATACTTTTTTTTGCTTTTAATTTATTTAGAAATCAAATTAGTCTCATTTTTCTCATTCTGTATATTTTTATACCTTGTAAAACAATCATTAAAACATTTGAAATAGGAGTGGAATAAGAAAGCATATCAAATATGTAGCTTTAATAATAGATTGCACTGTTAAGTCAGAAAGAATTAAGTAATTGTAGACAGTAAATATTTTAATGCATGTTCTCCTCGTGGCTTTTTAATTCAGTTACTTACATTAGAATAGTTGCGTAACAAAACCAAAATAGTATAGAAAGCTTTTTTGTTAGTATTTTTAAGTTTAGGCATTTAGGATACATATGAATGAACAATATTGTGTTTATATCAAATTTAAGAAACATATTTTGAAGGAGTTAAGAATGCAGGACCTCAGAAGGACAGAAGGAAAGGGAGGTGTCTCACTCTATTAGAAGAAAAGTGGTAAGATTCCTCTAAGGTCATCTGTTCACAGTATGAAGCTTGGGTAGAGAAATACACCTAAATCAGGAGCTTGACCATGAGTGGCCTGTGGAGTTCTATGAAAACTCATCAATCTCTTTAATTGAGAACAGGGCAGAAGAAGGGAATGTGAATTTATAGACAGATCTTTTTAATCAGAACTTTTCTGATGATAAAATGCATGTGAAAGTTTCCCATTTGAAGTATTAAACATATAAATATTATTACAAATATTATTACTTTATCAAAACCTTTTTAATCCTCTATGAGCCTAAATTGCATTAACTCTGGAAGTCATTTAGATGCTTTTAAAAACTTAAGTTACATATCTAAATAGCAAGTATTTTTAAAATAGTTATTGATACCTTGTCCTCCATGTCTAAATAACGTATAATGGGAAAAAAGTGATGGCAAGGCATAAGCACTGCCCAGAGCAAAAGACATAACTTTTAAGTGATTGCACCAGTCAGAAAGAGTAGTCTTTTAAATATGTATCTAACACTTCATGCTTCAAATGACTCACCCAGTTTTCTTCATGGAGCTTCCTGTAGAGTGATGCCATTAAACCTTTTGAGGCACAATAGATTTTCCAAAGAAATAAAGGCCTCTGTATATTGCTTGAAAGCCTGTCCCTTCATCAGTCAGCTGGAGCTCTCAGAGTGACCTCTCCTGACCTTGGTGAAAATACCGGGGCAGCACAACCACCACCACCAGAAAAAAACAACCAAACAAACAAGCAAAACCAAAAAAAACCACACCACACAAAAAAGCCAGAAAAACCTCCAAACTGTTATGTCCTAGACACTTCATGAATGTAAGAGGAAGTAGAGGGTTGAGAGAACATTACTGACACAGTGTCTTCCCTCCACTGAAGGCAATTGCTGACTCCTGGGGTGGAAAGTTGTCTCCTTTTTCAAAGAGCTGCAGAGACACAACATTCTCTGTACCCTCATTGCACCCACTAAACATTATATGTGCATAGTGCTTTGGCCAGCTGCAAGGGGATAGAGGACAGCTATGTGTCACCTTCAAGACCTCCTTCTCCTTCATTTGCAGTAAAATGGGGAAATATACACATAGAAAACACCATTTGCTCCCTCATTCCTAGTGAGAGATTATAGATCAATGTCAAGTATTAGAGACCAGCACTTTTACAGGATTCAGCCTCAGGAACAGTTTTCTGCTCTTTACTGTACTTTGGTTTGGCTGATTTTTATGCATTAGTACAGAAGAGACTTTTCAATATTCAAATGGATGCCAAGCACAGTAGTATAGTGCATTAACCTTTCCCTTTGAGATATTTTAGTTCAATTGGTGGCAGAGAAAACCACAAACTGTGGCACAACTGTCAGTCTCATAAACGATTTGTGACTGTGTAAATGCAGATGCCACAGCTGTCATGTAATCTGCACACAGGCTATACTGAGAATGTAACTCAGACCCTTCTGCTCCAAGAACATGGGCCTTTTCCATTTTTACAGTTCCATTAGCTGTTGAAATGACTTAAAACTAGAACAATTTATCCTTTCGCTTTTGAACTTTAGTAAAATAAGACAGAGCTCTGAATGAGTTTTCATTTACCAACTAAAATTCTCCCAATGTGATTTTTCTAAAGCAAATATTTAAATCCAGTGATATCTAAAAAGCTGTCAACGGTATTATAGAGAGCTGTACAAAACTTTAAAAGTAAAGCTCAGAAACAGATACATTTTCTTGGTTTCAAGTGTCACTGCAAACCACAGATGCATGAGCCTGGATTGAGTATAACATCTAATTTATGGGTTTGAGTGGAAACCGCCTAAAAAGCTGCAAATGCCTAGGAGCTTTTATTGTAAAAGACCAAAACTGCAATTCTGGCTAAGATTTGCTTTTTGAGGGAGTTCCTTTGAACCAAATAATCACAAAGCAATACTAGGGGAAATGAAATCATATAAACCTAAGTCAGCAGGACACGCACCAACATTCTGGAATCAAAACAAGGGGCAGATCTCTCATGCATTTCCTTTGGAGGCCCAGGATAGAGGACCGTCAGAAAGCCCACTGGGTATATACCTCTTTCTAGTAGAAGATAAGGTGGCTATTTATCTCTCTGCTTAAGAGAGATCCAAGGATCAAAAGGAATTTTACAAGCTGCAGGAGTCAAAAGTATAAACAAGCATGAAAGAAATTTGCAAATCCCCTATTATTTCCTGATAAAAGGTAACAATTCTTAGTCCACTTACTTCTGAGTAACAGATTATCTATTCCTGTGTAGAAGAAAAGCAACATTTTTCTGATACTTAATATGCAGCTATTCTGAAAGCATTACAGGAAGCAATATTTCCTCAGCTACTGCATTTAAATATAACAGCTGTGCTGAACATAATTTTGTACTTTCCTTATTCCTTTTTATTCAGAGACAGTTTGCAATTCTTTCCACCACTCCAATTCATTGAACCTATAGGTCTTTTGGCAATTGTTATAGTAAAAAACTGGAACAGAGATGTAGTGTTTAGTTCTTGCTTCCAAAATCTGGACTGCCAGTAACTTAATGAACCCTCTGGAGATCTGCTCCCATGTGGAGCAGCTTGTGTCTGTGCTTGAGAAGGTTTAAATTAGTTATTTCTTAGAATATCCTGTGATGAAGGCACTGCTACCAACTGCTTTTCTTGTCACCACCTCGTCAGGGCAATAAACTAATTAGTTGTTGCTATACTAAGGGTCATTTCTAGTATTTTAAATTCTTGCTGGGGATACACAGCACTTCACAATTTGCAGAGTCAGCATTTTCATTTCATTATGATTGCAAATGAATATGTTTCTTCACAAAAGCAGTTTTGTTGTCGAAAAGGATTTGTTAAGTTGCTATTTTATGAAGTGCTAGTACAATATGGGGATGTGGGGTGGGAAGGAAAGAGCAGGAGGTAGCTTGCTTCTTGAGATATTTCAACCATTCATTTTTTGTGAATGCTTTCAAAAAATATTTGGTCCTCTATTAAAAGTAGCTACATGCTGCTTCTAAATCACTGTTGGCAGGAAATGCCAGTATAGGCCAGAAGTACAGCTCACATCTACTGGAGATTTAGGATTTTTCCTTGGAAACTTCTATCTATAGAGAAATCACTTCATCCCTGAAAATTAAATAGGCTTGAGAACTTGGATTATGTCTTTTGGTCTGTATGAATGTCCATGTACTTAGTGCTGTGGGAGGCAGCATCAGAACCTCATTTTGCCAAATTTGATCTTACATTCTGCCATGACTCCTGTAAAAAGCTGAACACCCTTATGTTCTAATGTGTTCTCAGCAGAAATTTGAAAGATTGGCTCCAGGAATAGTCTCATACAGAGTACATGATTAACTCACATGTTAATTTCATGGAACCATGTCACAGCACCTGCCACTGGGGAAATGAGGCTGACAGATGCAGTTGCCAAAGTAAAGCATATGACTGGTAGTGTTTAAACCTGGAGGGTTACACAGCCCAATGCAACAGTTTTCCCATTCTCCTCCAATGGGACGGTAGAAGTGAGAAACATCATGGTAAAGCTGGACGTGCAAGAAAAGAAAAATAAGAAATTAATTCACCACTTCCTAGATGTTTAGACTTTTCCAGGAAAGCAGGTCTCCATCACATGCAGTGGTTGCTTAGAAAGACAGATGAAATCACTCCAAATGTCCCTTCCTTCCTCCTTCTTCCCCACAGCTTTTATTGTTGAGAATGCTGTCAGTACAGGATATACCTTGGGTTAGTTGGGGTCACCTGTCCCAGCTGTGTCTCCACCTAACTTCTCACATACCGCCAGCCTACTCGCTGAGAAGAAGAAAAGGCCTTGATACTGTACAAGCACTGTTCAGCAATAACTAAAACATTCCTATGCTGTCCACATTGTTCTCATCACAAATCAAAACCTCAGCACCATACAAGCTACTATGAGGAAAATTAACTCTATTGAAGCCAAAACCAGTAAACAGATTCAGTTTCCCAGAAGTGCCATCACCAGCAAAATAATTGGGCATTGCATTTATCTGTTGGGCATTGGGCATTTGTCATGTGATTTGGTTAAGACATAATCATTAGAATTAGAACTGAGGCTACATAAAATTAAAGTAAAATTAAGCCCAAGTCACTTCTTCGACAATTTGTGTAGCTGACAAGTACGGCAGTTGTGAAGAGCTTTCTTTTCATGAGGACAATGATAAAGTAAATTCCTGCTCTGGTGAGAGCTGGCCTTCACAGCCATTATTTCCTTAAGCATGCTTTGGAGTCCTAAAGAGGTAATAAACACTGTTGAAAAGATGGGCATGAAAATTAGTCTTTTTCTTCCTTTTGTGTCTATCACACAATGTAATTCACAAACAATACAAACAGTAAAAACATACTTCAATTTCACTACCTAGGAAGAATACCCTGGACACTGGAACCTAAAACATTTTTATTAAATACTTTTTCCCAATACGCAGCATCTTAAAGTGCTACAAACAGAATCATGAAAGTGTACCTTGCCCCTTCCTTGTAAATTAATTCAAAAGACAAGGCAAAATCCTGTATTTATCCAATCCCTCTCTTGTTGTTTGTCTTTCTTCCATTTTATAGAATCATAGAATTATAGAATAGTTAGGGTTGGAAAGGACCTTAAGATCATCTAGTTCCAACCCTCCTGCCATGGGCAGGGTTACCTCCCATCTAAACTTCTCCTGTTTAAGTTTAAACCCATTACCCCTTGTCCTATAACTGCAGTCCTTAATGAAGTGTCCCTCTCCAGCATCCTTATATGCCCCCTTCAGATACTGGAAGGCTGCTATGAGGCCTGCATGCAGCCTTCTCTTCTTCAAGCTGAACAGCCCCAACTTTCTCAGCCTGTCTTCACACAGGAGGTGCTCCAGTCCCCTGATCATCCTCGTGGCCCTCCTCTGGACTTGTTCCAACAGTTCCGTGTCCTTTTTATGTTGAGGAAACCAGAACTGTACGCAACACTCCAAGTGAGGCCTCACGAGAGCAGAGTAGAGGGGCAGGATCACCTCCTTCGACCTCCTGGTCACGCTCCTTTTGATGCAGGCCAGGATACGGTTGGCTTTCTGGGCTGTGAGCACACACTGCCATCTCACGTTCATTTTCTCATCGACCAACACCCCCAAGTCCTTCTCCACAGGGCTGCTCTGAATATGTTTGAATGTTTAGTTAAACTGTTCTTTAGTTCTGTATGAAATTTGATGTTAGGTCCTCTTGGAACTCCTGAATTTACAAAAATTTTGTAGCCTAATATTTTTGTTTTTAAAGGCATAACAAAGACAGCAACCAGAAAAGCCACCAAATTAAAGGTAAGCTGCCAGCCACAAAATGACAGAAGAGAGTAAAGAGAAGAAAACTGTTTGGTTTTTTTTAAGATTTCTAAGCACCTTAGTCAAAAAAGATCCCTAATAAGGAATTCTTCTACAGGAAGAAAAGTAAGGGAGAATCTGATATAGTGGTTCTTCCATCCCCTGCCAAAATTGAAGATTTTGGTTACTGCTTTGCATCTGAATCAAAACAATTTTTGTCTATTACTGGGCTCTCCTTCCTAGAACAGACTTCTGACTTACTTTTGTGGACAGTTTTACTTCTCTTCTGAGGCTAAGAAAGCTCAAGAGATCAGCCTTTTAGCTCTTTACCACTAAGATCATAGGTGGACAATCAAGTCTTCAAACTCGGGAAGTGCCATGGTGCAGAAGTAAAGGGTATAGCAAACTGGGAGGTTTGAATAACACTCTCAGTAGCTAGTTCAAGGATAGCACAACTCAGGTCCTTGCATCTCTGGAGCCACAGTAGAAAAGATAACTCCAAACTTCTGTAATATTGTTTAATTTATCACCAAAAGTAGGAAACATCATTTGCTTTTGTATGTGCAATTGAAGAAGGAAGACTGAAAAGCTTTCTGTAACTATGAAACTGAGGCCTGAGGCAACTGATGATCTGAAGAAATGCTGTTATGTTTACTCTGATGACTCTTTTGCTCTGACTCTGGGGAGGGACATAAAGCCAGCTGAACAGAGTCCCACCAGGGTATAAAAGGGGATAGACAGAGAGCAGGAAGGAAATGTGTTGCTATGCAAACAGTACCATGTCTTTTGAAGTAGAGAATTAATCCTGAGTACATTCAGGACACAAGACCTGAAAGGCAAGCTTAGTAGGAGGTAATCTGCTCAATGCCCTTTCCTCTTGCATGGCTAGAAATAGCTGTGGGATCTGCCCCCGTTCATCTGTCCGTTATTTTTTTTCAAAACTACTTTTCAATAATATCTTGCATTTTATACTACCTTTCATCCTAATGATTCCTAAAAGGTGTAAATTTAGCAAACTGATATGTAAACAATATACAGGGATTATTCATCCACCACTGCAACACAATCAGCTCAGCAGTTCTTTACGAATGAAAATATTGGTGTGTTGGCCATGACCGGCAGCTGTTCTTGCTGATGGTGACATCTTCACAGCAGTTTCTGAAAATGTTCCTTTGCAAGGTACAATGCACTGAGTTTTATGCCGCTGGGTAATTGTGAATTTGAAGCAAATACTGTGTGAAAAACATGTCCATACGTAGTTAAAGAGAAGGGCTAAGAGATTGTTAGCTTCAGCTATGACATGTTTTGGTTCTGCAGAAGCAGACAGCCTGATAACCTTGGGCCTAATCTTGACCATGCTCAAATTTGCAGAGCTTTCATAGAATCCCAATGGAATTCTCTTAGGGGGAAAAAAAAAAAAAAGAGAGAAGAGTGGTTCATTGAGTGAGTGACTTCATTCTACTTTTCTGTGGCATTGCAGAGGATAGGAGCAGAGGACAGGAGCATCCCCCACCAGTCCTCTTGAGAGGCAGGCTCATAAATACCGAGGAAACTGAATGGCTTGTCTGCCTGTTGAATGGAAATACATAGACATATCAGCCACAGCAATCAAGTGATCATCAGGGGAAAAAAAAAAAAAAAAGAAAAGGCCCCTTCCATGGACAAGTAGGGGTGGGGAAGCACGTCAAAAAGCACCTTCTCATTCTCTTATATTTCTGTGAAGCTGTGAGCCTCTGAAACCCTGCTCTCAATGTTTCCTTTTCAGGTCACTTCGTGGGTGTTTTTGTACAGCAAGGTACAAAAATATCTCTGATCTCTGCATGAAGGCGGGGAGGCTTCAAATGTGACAGAGGGCAAGAAGCTCAGTACCTAAACCTTCTATGTTCCTTTGAAAGGGCAATGCTGAAGCCAGTAAAGATCTACCCTGTCTCAGGATCACGGAGTCAGCATAATTTTCCAGCTGCAACTTAATATGCCTGGTTTTGAAAATTTTGGCCCACAGAGGGCATTTAGCTGAATTTATCTACCTTTGGACACATCATCTCGTGTTTGGGTAATGGATTACAAATGTATAAGACATTGAAGTGGTAACACCATTTAGAGGATGGAAGAATCCTGGCAGATCATTGACACTGCTGGCAGCCTGTCTAACATACCTATAATTCAAACTTTTGAAGCTCCTATGGTATGGATATGAGAGGAGATTGCAGTCCTATGAATTTTATGCTTTGTTTTTGTCATATGGGTGGATGATGACACAAAATATTTGGTCTAGAACTGAGTATGCTCCCCATATTTATGCATTCAGAAACTTGAGCCAGACTAGAATGCTCAAATCATTTATGAATTTTTAGTAGTCTTCCTACTGTAACTGTTTAAAGCTGTAGCTTTGTAATAAGATATTTGATAGTAGCGCTCAAAAAGACACCACTTGGGAGTTACTAAAAAGCATCTACAGAGCTTAAATTTTTTTAGGAAAATAAAGGGATGTGGCCATCTTTCTTCTCCCTCTCAATAAACTTCACAGAGACAGCTAAATAGAGATGTAAACCAAATAGTTGAAAAGTCAGATTGCAACTTGCATAAAACCAAATGAGATAAAATAGGTTCCAATTCTGTTTCAGTACCAAATAATATATATTTTACATTAGGAGATTTTATGTGTGTGTGCATACATACATATACATATATATGTATATATATGTGAATATATATGTATGTGTGTGTGTACATTTACATATGCATGTATGTATATATGCACACAAGTAAAAATATAAAACCACACATGTCATTAAAAAAGAAAAAAAAGGGTTTGTTGGAAGCTTATATTATGCTGACTGTTTTACTTGTGGTCATAATCTG
Organism: Psittacula echo; assembly: GCF_963264785.1. NCBI lineage: Eukaryota > Metazoa > Chordata > Aves > Psittaciformes > Psittacidae > Psittacula > Psittacula echo. Next base: position 129,081,907 of record NC_137737.1, read on the forward strand.
CATCATCAAATCAGACACTGTTTTAATTAAAAAAAAAAAAAAAAAAAAAAAAACAAAAAAACAACAGTGCTGAAATCATTAAAAGAACTAATTTATTACTCGCATAAAGTATTTATAATAATTGATTGTGTACCACGGATTTGTGTAAACTTGTAATATGAAGGAAACCATCAAGAACACAATATTTATTTTCCTTGTCTAATGTGCCATAGTGTTTCCAAGACTGCAATGCTGCAAATAAGAGTAATGTCTGATAGGACACATTTGAACAGTTCTCCAGAGACCCTGAAAGGACAGCATATGATAACTTTCAGGGGTCCATTTATAACAGCAAGATTTCCTTTAGCGTTTACATGTTTCTAATGTGAACTATGCAAAAATGATAAGAAACTATATGGAAAGAAGTATTTTTTCCAATTGTATTAATTTTAATTGGCTTTTGTTTTTCTTCACTGGTACAGTACTTGATTTGCTCCAGAAAGATGCATAAACGCTTAATCTAGCATAATTATGCATATTCATTCTTTTTCCTTTAGTAATTTGTGCTTTAATTATATTTATCATTTGGTCCACTGTATATTTGTGTGACTCAGTAATTTAAAAGTGTTTCATTTTCACAGGTTTCTACTGTTTTTCTATAGATAAATTAGGAAAGCTTGGGAAATTGCATAGTGAAAATTGAAAGGAGGACTATACAATCCATTTTGAGATTTGCCTTTTGGTGTTTACTTCAAAGCATGTTTCTGTGTGTGTGCTTGATTTACATTTAGCAATATCTAAGTGCAAATAGTAATCATACACCAAAGTAAACTGGACTATATGCAATTGCTTCCTCTGTTTCTTCAATTGCAGTTGCAATCCCATAGATTCCAATCTTGACAGGTAGCATAATTAGAAAATTCTCTTTGTCTTATTAAATGTGACTCTTCTCAATAGAATTCACTTCATTGCAAGCAAAGAACAGAAAATATACTTCAAATCTAAAACGGGAAATCAAGGGGGACTGTTTTATTTTTATCTGTCTTTGTGCAAGCGACATTATTATCAAAGGATATTGTAATGCTGAAAATGTACTTTTGGGATTTAAATCACGTATTAGCCTGGAAAGCAAAAAGTGCTGTAGGGCCCATGCAATATATTTTCTCATTAATCTGATTGAAAGATTATCCTTCCTATAGCTATGAAAAGTCTAATACCCATATATCCATCTTTCCTGCTAGTAAAATTCAGCTTTGTGCGTAGTCATTGTCTCTTGTGTCTGAGGTCCTACGCTGTTCTTCATTTCTCTGTATAAGCCTATCTGTATTAAAATAAATTCAGAACAGGCCGCCATTTCAAGCACACATTTTGATTATTTCATAAGCTGCTGAGGAAAATGGAAGTATCAGCAAGTCATGCAGTTTTCTGGTAATGTAATGCTGTCATTACCTCAGTGGTCATGTGAAAAAGTTTAGCTATAATATCTTTGACAAACGTTCAGTGAGTCAAAACAGTGCATTTAAATTAAATGCAGATATGAATGAGCTATTATTACAATCACAACTCCAGCTTAGAAATTATTAAATATGAATTTATACACTTTCGTAGTAACCTGACATTTGTAATACATAACTGACTGTGCATTTCTCACCCTCCTCCTCCTCTTTTCTCCCCATCATCCCCCAGATTGAGACCAGAGGAAGTCATTTTGATCAGAGGCTGCACACAGTAATTGAAGACACTCCTGATGATTTCATGCAATCAGAGTGGCACATTATTTGTGATGAAAATTAAGTAAAGAAGGAAAGCAGATTTATAGGTTGTCTTGCTTATGGTCAACCGCCTTCACAAAAGATTAGCATTTCTATCCTAGCCACCCCAACAGCATATATACTTTTCCACATCATAGATTTACTAAAATTTTCTTATAACCTTAGTCATATCTTGCAGTACCTCATGACTTTAAGCTTTTAATGAAACTACAGAAGATGTCTTAAACTGGATGATTTCTATTCTGAGCTCTTTGAGTGCTGATAGCATGAACAGTATAGATGGCTCTAGCCATAACTGTCACACAGATAATATTCTTTTATGCTTCAAGACACTAAGATGGTGTTGTAGATAACCAAAAGGAATAAGCTGCCACCATCACTAATCTGCAGCTTTGAAACACTATAGCTTTTGCATGGTTAAGAGAAGGTAAAATCACCTAGAAATGTAATGCAGGAGACATTTTTAAGTGAACATAGAAGAAAGAACTAAAGGTTTTCATATTTTGTAATCTATACCCACTCTGGATCAAATCAACTATATCCTCCTTTTCTGCGTTTATGTATAACAATTGAAAATGCACAAGAAGCTGAAGCCTTTGAATCCTTCAGGATACTTTCACTAATATGGTAAAATTGAAATATGGGGAATAGTTAGCTTTATTGCCCCTTCAGAGTTTAACTTTCAAGATGTTTCATGTAGAGACCTTTGGTTGGTTTTATAATACATGTAACAGATTTTGTCTACAATAATATCTGCTTTGAGCCAGAGGGATATAATTTCTGTTGATTATTTTTCAATGTGTAAAAGCAAATGCTACTGAAACTTTAACAAAAGACTGAACTTTATTTACGTTTGTCATAGTTAAGCTCACCAAATTAAAAATAAAACTATATAGGAGTAATGTAAAAAGCAAAACTATTAGTCTGTTCTACTTTAAGGTGGGATTGCCTACAAATAGCCTTGTTTATTCTTATTCTTTGTAAATATTTCTGAACAAAAGTTTTTAACGTTCATGTTACATATAATTATTCTTATTGTTTCTCCTCTATAACACCATGTGCTACCATTAAAAATTTATTGATAATAAATAAATAAAAGAAGGAACCAGTAAAATTTTTGCCACCTATATTTTTTTTTCCACACACAGTTTAGAAATCCCTAATCAAAAATCCTATTGTGAGAATACAGCCTGACATGAAAGTGTCAGAGAAGCAGTGAAGGAAAAATGATGAACTAAACATCAGCAGAGTTGGACCCACTATATAGCACATTTTCTGTGTATGTTTTTTAGATACTGCAGTACGCTCTCCAGAGAAAAGAGAAATTCCTTTTGAAATTCTCAAGCACTATGCCCATCTTTTTTTTTAACTGAAACCATGAACTATCAATAATAATTTGCTAATTTGTGCTCAAAAATACAATTATTGTTGGGACAAAAATACAAAGCATGCAGGAATCTATTAAATGCACAGCAGTATTTGAAATCGAACCACAGTGACTTGTTATGGCATGCTGACATTATTGGTTCTTGTATATAGTTACATAATGATCTCTGAAGCCAGATTTTAAAAATGGTCTGTAAAGTAGTAAAGGGACATCAAAATCTGGATTTACCATTTTCTAAGCTCCATGAGAAGTAGTACTTATGATTCTTCCGTGTAAACAACTGCATTCAGTTGAAAGTAAAACAAAACATGATTACATTTCTTCCCACTGCAAGAGATGTGTTGCCTACTAATGAATTTCAAACTCTACTTCTAATTGAAAATGGGATTTTAATCTCTCACCTTGCTAAAGATTCAATTAATGCCCATCCTCCTCCACCCTCAATTCCACTTGACTTTGGGTAGCTCTAAAGCCTGTCATTGTTGCTTTTATGGCAAAAAACAGGTTTCCAGTTAGTAGGTGATCTGGAAACCATGAATATTTTGATTGAGAAAAATCCCAGGTTCTGAGGAGAAACACTGAGTCAGAAACAGGAATTCATTCTCATTTTGCTACTTCACCTATTACCCATTTTCAAATTGTCTTAGTATTAATTCCAGAGTTATTTTAAAAGAGGTTCCCAGCAACAAGGCATGTCACTCCTATGCATAGCACTACCACTTAAAGAAATGTCATTTTTAGCCCCAATAATGGGTGAAGGAAAAGGATTTTTTACTTACTATTGTGCTACTGCTGTTCACACAGCCTATTTGAGTCTTACCACCAGAAGAGCTGACAAATGGTCTAAAAGAAGTAACTATCTGTAAGTTTATCCCTATCTAGTTATATTTACAGATTGTAGAAGAGGTTTCATTTAAAATTGTTTGTCTAGAAAGTTAATACATCGTCATCTCACAAATTAATTATCTTTTGTTTTCATTTGCATTCATCACAAAACACCTGCTTTTGATTAGTGTACATATTTTGCCCCTAAATTAAGGTAGTCTAACATTAATGAAAGAACATGATACGAGTATCTTGATGTTTACACAAAAATGCACCAAAACACAGAAAGTGATCCTTATGTTTGTCATTAATGTGGCTCTATGCAGACCTTTGCACTGCACTTTCTCCCCCTTTTCCAGGCAAAACAGAATTTATTCCTTTTTTGAATATGAATACTGTACAATAGGTGAATATATGCTTGCAAGCTTTCCATCCTTATTCTGTTGAAAAAGAAGCATATAATTCTCTAACTTCTGATTTTGTCTTGCAAGGTGCAAAAGATCCTCAATTTTCTGAAGGGTTTAAACCAAGCTAGCCACTTTCTTTGGTTTGTTGGGTTGGTTTTTTTGTTTGGTTGGTTGTTTGTTTTTTTGTTATTGTTGTTTGTTTGTTTGTTTTTCTCAATTGGCCTTGTGCTTGTGCTGCAACCAGACTCATTCTGTATCTGGATATGCAACACTTTGTTCTTAGAGAGCAAGACAAAATTGCATATTGAAACAGAAATGCCACAGCACACTCTCTTAGTGTACTTTCTCTGAAAGCACTTACACTTACTTGTCCTAAGTAAATCTAATGTATCTTCTGCTTTGCATTTTGCCATTTGAGTTACTGCAAATAAAGGCAAGAGAAGTTATTAACAGAAAATTTGGTTCCATGTGAACTAAAACAAATTCAAGAAGTGTATCAGCTAGATAGGCTGAGAGAACTGGATTGGTTCAGCCTTGCAAAAAGACGACTTACTGATGTCTATGATTTCTGAATAGGAGTGTAAAGTGAAGACATTCTGACTTCTCTAAACTAGATGATCTCTAGCTGTCTGTTCCAGAGTTTGAGGATTCTAGGTGACAGAAAACAAGAAACAGAGAACTCTGAACCAGTTTATTAATGTAGGAAAATATAGAGAATCTAACAGATACATAACGGATATTTCTGAAGAGTGTATGTCTTACCAACCCCAAGGACCCTGTGAAGATGATCAGGAAACCAGCTCTGAGGATCATTATTGTAGTGCAAGGTGGCAGGCTCAACCTTGGCGGACGTCCCCGCAGAGGCAATGTTGACCTGGGTGATATGAGGTTCTGCCTCCCTCATATCACATGAGGTTCAGGAATTTATACTGACAAAAATGAACACTCATTCTGATGCAGGGGGCCAGCCGACGTCAGAAGAAGTGGCCAGCAATATCTAGAAAGGTCTCCAAGGTTAGAGACTTTTCCAGGGAGTTCTAAAGTGGAACTTACCGGGTAGGAACCAAAGCTGGACTTTCTGGGGAGCAGCCAAAGCAGTACTCTCTAGGGAGGAGCCAAAGCAGACAAACACTACTTTTCTATCTTTGTGTGTTTCACCACAGACCATTATTTATTGTCCCTGACACACTGTCCCCATCCATTTTAAAAGTTTCTGTGATGCCACTATTTTGAAGTTTAGGTCATTTAAGTTGACTATTCAACTTCAAATTTAGACAAGTACCCCCAAAACTCACATTTTCTGCATAGTTTGGAAAAGGAAAAAAAGGTGTTACACTTAAGCAGCATTGGTGCTACAGAACAGTGGCCAGGGGTTCCTTAGAGAGTATAAAATAAAAATTCAAAAGCCCACTAGTACTCTTGAACAAAATCATAATTATATTCATAATTTCACTTTCATTAAGATTCTTGAAGTGTTGGATGATACTTTCCAACCCATTATTACCAGGCAAAAAGGAATGTCATGTAACGTTGAAAATATTTGAAATATTAAGAGTGCTATTTGAAATTTACAAGTTACTTTCATCATGTAACTTTAGCAACATACTGGAATTAGTACAGTGCTAGTAATATACATACTGGAAAAGCAAGTACTGAATAGGTGATTTTATATAAATACTTTCATTTTATCAAGCATGATACTCTGTTATTCTATGCAGTTGTAAAGCAATGATAAGTAAGTCATGTGGCAAATATAAAGTTACGAAAACTATGCCTGCACAGCTCAACCGCTATAAGCCATCTTGCTTTTTAAAAACTTACAGTGTTTAGACAGTATAGAATATAAACATTACATCTGAATTTTTTAAAAGGGCAGATTAATTTATGACCAATAACAACATCTCTGGTTATATTGCAAAAATAAGCTTTATCAGATCTTATGCTTCTGGATATTAAAAAGGTCAGGATATAATTTTTATACACACACACAACTTTTTTCTCTAAAGTTTTTGGTTTGCTTCTCTTTGATTTGTGTTTTGTGGAAGCTAAATAAATTCATTGGTAAAAGGAGTAGACCACTGCATCTAATAAAACTCTAATGAGTCTAGAACTTAATTTATGATTCTAGAACATAGTTTCTTTAATGAAGAAGAATACATGCCTGTATCATGTTACAAGCCACAGTAACTGTCTAGCAATTTTTTGCTTAATGCAGAGTCTGGTAATGCTTCTAAATGAAAAATAATGCTATTTTCCCCTCATGCTTTGGGGAAATGAAATATTAGTGAGGGTGCTATAAATCAAGTGTTCCAATATCACAGAAGCATCACATTGAAATAGGTTACCAATCAGAAACTGAGGACTTCTGTTGCTACTATTGTTTTGCTTTCCATTCCAAGGCAGATCTTGATCAAACATATCTCAACAGACCTTATGATGCAATAGTGTATAAAGCATCTGAAAAAATCTTGCCTTGTATAGATGTTTACTGCAAGAATTGAGAACAAGATTGGTCAAACGAGAAAAAGTAAAAGGGATCCCTGTGTTATGGCGTTTTTTTTTAATCTGATTCACTATAAAATAATTAAATTTTTCTGAGTGGTTCCTTAAAGGAAAAGCTGTTGCAGTTGGTTATTAGTTGAGTTTAATCAATCTGAGAAACTTGTGCTCTCATCTTCAAAAGAACTGAGAGCTTCTAGCTGCAACAATTTGAATAAGAACTGTATTCTGAGCACACAATACTTTAGAAGAATGCTATTAATGCTAAAAATTCAATCTGTCAGGTACAGTACCCAAACTTAATGGATTATTTATTATGTTCCTCCTTCCATGCAAAATGAGGACAGCAGTTTTCAGTGCATTTTATACATGCATAAGATAAGTACACATATGTACAGCATTTCAGTTCTGTGGTGATGAACGCCATAGAAAAGTCCATTATAAAATTAATAATTTTATATTCAGTATTGGGTTTGGCTTGTGTCAGGTGAGCAGCCAATGGCAGGAGTAAAAAGAGACATTAAACAAGCTCTGATTCCTTGAGCCTGTCTTCTTATGCAATGAATCAGGCTGGGGCCCGGTGGGAAAAATAAAATTTGATCAAAATATTTTTATGGGCATTTGAACTTGCTCTGGTTCTTAGTTCCATGTGAAATATCTGAGAACAGAGTCATGGTAGGGTCTACTCAGTTCTCTGTGGGGAGACTTTGAAAGTCAGAGTAGTTCTACTGCAACAAACTAGTCAAACTAATTAGCACTGCGGGAGAAGCCTAAGCTGGATTTCATCTACAGAAAAGATCTCTGGAGAATCTAGCAAAATTTCAATTAAGGAAGTGGACAATGTAACTTTTTCCTGTGATTGTTGTTCTGCTTAGGTGTGCAATGAAATCATATCAAGGTTCAGAACCTGAGAAAATAACAAAAAAAATTATGCCTGCCTTTTGGTTTCAATTGTATTTTTAAATGTGTTCACTGATCAATTGGCTGGAAAATTTGTTTCCAATATAAGTTCAAATGCATTTGAACTGCTCTGTCTTCAGACATGCTGAACATCCTCAACTCCTTTTACATCCCATAGCAACTGAAGGTTCTCAGCACTCTATAGTATTGAGAAATTAAAGAGCAATTTAGTTAATTTGATACTTTGAGAGAATATGTGGGATTTGAGAAGGATATTGGAATATCTGTAGACATTATGGAGTGGAATGTGTCATATAAAAAAAATATATATATTTTGCAAACTCTAGTTGCATGAACAGCAACTTCAGTTATAATCCGAGGGACCAGATCAATCACAGTTTCTGATTATAATGGAAAATGAGTTACAGTGCAGCTGGATGTGCATAGACACCATTAGAGGTTTAAACAGTACAACATGGCTTGTGATGTTGTCACACGTATGATCCATGACAAATGGAGAAAGCTTGATTTCTCTTCAAACCAATTGCAATGTTTGTCATCTCAATGAATCAATTTTGGTACTAAAATTATTGTAGTCAGATGGTGTAAAATTTCAAAATGTTTAAAAAAATGTCTCTTTCTTGCTCACAAAATGTACTCCAATTTGGTGGATAAATAATACTTTCACAATGTTAATAATGTTATTACAGTCTTTTAACTGTATGTTTTAACTGAATTATCTGTATGTCCTTTATGACTAAATTATTTTTCAGGTACCATTCAAGAATTAATGGTATAGCTTGTAAAATACTAGCATATGAAAAGAACATCAACCATGTGTGTATTTGAGATAGATGTTCTTATAAATATCTATAAATAAATCGGGACCCTGTGTGTGTTTAAGTTTTTGGTTTTACTGGACACATAGCTCGAATTGTTAATATAGTAGGACATAATTTGCTTTCATTAACAAAGCTTGCTCAAAATGGCCAATCTTTATGGGTCACTTCTTTTCAATAAAACATAGTTCTTTCTTTGAACATGTATGGAATTTCTCAGGACACCAGGCATCTGAGGGGGAAGGCACCATATGCACTCACAGAGACCTGCTAGGTCACCAGCACCTGTGCTTGGGGGCTCACCTCCATGAGTGAAAGGACCATTCATTCAGTGCTGCTATTTTAGTGTTTAGATGCTCTGCTGCAACTCCCAGCACTGGTGCTGAGACCTGGGCTGAAACTCTAGGCCACAGCGGTGGTACCTAGGCTAGGCTGGAAGTAGTAAATCAAAAGAAAAGAAGGCGATATGCATACTATCTTTTTCCAGAACACAACATTTCAGTTTTTACAGGGAAATCAAACAGTGTTCATCCACTTTCTATTTAAATGGACAGAAATGGACATATAAAAGCATTAGGTCTTCTGTTCCTTCAAGTTCTTCTCTCTAGTGAGAAAAAACGCTTTCATGAAGATTTAATTTAACTGTAAAAAAAAAAAAATTCTCTGTGGATAAAATCACTAATATGAATCTCAAAAGGGATATTTCTGAGAGATGAAAACTTTCAGAGGAAGCAGGGTTGATTTGATTATAAGTGTACAAAGCTCAGAATTCCCAGTGGTGCGATAATCCTTAAGATGAAAATGCTTCCTAAACAGAACACTGCATGGGAGCATCTTTCAACACACACTTATCTGAAGTTCTTTACAAACAAAATCCCTATCAGCAACAAATTCTTTTGGGATAAAGGAGATCTATTGGAATTAAAGTCAAGCTCAACAAGCCTATGGTGGTTTTGAGGATGTGATCAATTTTATTATAGAAAAAGAAAAAGGTTTACAACTAGAAAATATATACCTGCTTCTAGCAAAATATGACTCATCTTTATTATCAATCCAGTATTGAGTAGTATTTTATTAATAAAGGCAGAAATTTAAATCTATGAGTAGTCATTTTGGTCCACCGCTCAACATTAGTAAAAAGGTATACCAGGAAATTTGGAGAAATAATGTCCAAACAAAAACAGCAGAGAAAGTTAACTTGACAGCTTATTTTTCTACATTTATCAACTTGATATTCAAAAACTGCTTTCCCTTACCTTTTGGGGTTTGTTTTTTTGGGGGGTTTTTTTTCAAAGGCAATTATATATTTTTCTTATTTTTAGGGCCTTTCAACTTCACTACTTTCCTGTCCTTTAGAAATATTGTTATCTCATGTACAAATAGAGTATTTCTCTGGTTTATATAAAGACTAGAGTTGTGTCCTCCCCTCATTCCATCCCCATCCCTTTTTATTCTGTCTTTCTAAAATATCTAGAATATCAAATAAATGGATGTCTCATCTTTAGGAAGCTATTGTGAGCTACCAATCTTTCTAGCACATAAATGTTGGAAGCAAAAGATTTTCAAATCATCCTCTTGTGATATTAAATATATACAGCTTTGTCAATGTGAAAGAAGTCACCAAGAAATAACTTTTTCTTTATTAGACAAGAGTAAATGTCACAACAACTAATAATTGAATAATATTTCCTCAGCTGCTATTTTCACAATAAGCTTTCTATGTTTGTCCAGTATTCGAACAAAACCAGACCATGGAATGATGTTTTACTGCTATATTCAAATAACTGGAAGTGATGCTTGTCTTAAAAATCTCTACCTTTTTTATACTATACTGTATTTTGATTGTTGATTCCACAGTATAATCAGTAACTAAACACAATAATATAGTAGATTTTTTGACTTGTTTACTCTCACTGCCTTGATTTCATGGTGAGATTGTGATGGGTAACTCCCATTTACTCATGAGTTCAGCATTAAGATAATTGTATAATAAACCACAACCAATGAGGACTCTTAAAGACTGCCACTTTATTTTCAGTTGTTATTGTTTTAAAACACAAATCTTGACAACCAATTTTGGCTAGCACACATAAAGTGGTATTCAGAGTGGTATTCAGAGTAAAAAAGGAGATTTGTATATAGGTATGAAAACCAATACCTGTTTTATCTCTGTTATCAAAGATCTTATAGAAAGAGTATTTATATTTTCTAGTCCAACAAGAGGTTAATATGCAGTCAGATCTGTAAGCAATTGAATAAAAAAGTAAACAATTGATCATTAGTTCATATTTCACATTTTAATCTGTTTGTTTTATTGGTCGCTCTCTTTTCTCATAGGGTTGGGGTTTTTTGTGGTTTGTTTTTTTTTTTTTGGAGGCTTTCCTGAAACAAAATATTCTATACCTTTGAGCCAAACCACAGTAAAATGATTCTGCCTAACTCTAAGGGACCAAACTATTTCTTTTCAAATTTTATAATAACATATGACATGTCAATTTAAACAGAATACAAAATATTTGCTGACTGCAGTAAAAGGTTGATATTAAAATAATGTGTTGCTATTAAGAGTAGATAATTGAGCATACCGAAGTGTAGGTACTATCTGCTATAACAAATGCAATACAAAACCCTAATGTTCTTCTAAGAAAGGGTACTTGCACAGATAATATTTTGTATCTAGCATTTTACACCTCCTCAGTGTGATTGTTAAGCAGAAATCTATTTCTTGTACATTTATTCCACAATATATTTTAAAATATGTGTATCAGTCCTAAACAGTTTAGTGGCAGCAAATATTATTAATTGTTAGCAAGATTTTCTTTCTGGGCAATGGGATGTGTGTGTGTGTGTCTGTGTGTGTGTCTGTCCATGTTTGTATATGCATGTATTTAAAAAGAAATCTTACCTCTTGAGCTTGATTCTTTCTGAATTTACCCTGGTGAGCCACCATGTGTTCTTCTATCTGTTATATTAAAAAAAAAAAAAAAAAAAAAAAGAGAAAAAATCCATAAAACCTCCAAATCCTAGCTCACGAGTGTTCTAGTGCAAATAAAAAATGCCTCCTGCTGTTAGAGTAAAATTTTTACACAATTCTCAAACTTTAAGACAAGATAATTTACACTCCTTCTTTCCTGTAAAATTCTTCTCTTTCATTTGTTCCATACAAACCTGTCTCTTTTTGTGCTTAATATAACCCAAGTATCTCTATTTTTCAGGCTTCCTGACACCTTGCTTTACCTGCAAGTATTGGAAAGGATGAAATCATTTATATTTGCTACTTCATTCAATTTTTCTCACTTCCTTCCACTCAAATTGTGCCTACCTTGTCCAAGTTAACACTTGACCCTGAAACTCTAGATCCCAGAAGGAGCTTTTCTCAGGTCTCACTAGAGCTCTACTAAAAGCTCTTGTACCCAGATTCTTTCCAGATTTCCCCTGTGACTAACAGTCCCAGTCCTGACCTATCACTCTGAGTAATTCTCTACAGCAAACAGGTTCTTACCCACATAGTTCCATACTCTGCTGACCTTAATAGCAAACGAGGGCTGTAAGGTGGAGGGAATGTGATGACAACAGCACAGCCACTTACCTCACTGCCCCACTCAGTGCCACTCAGGTCACTTTTGCTCAGAGACAGAGGACAGGGTGGCTGTGCAAAGGTTCCTATCATTCTGCCATATGACCACTGACGCACAGAAGAAAACATCTCAGTTTGAGCTGGGCATCTTCTTATCTCCCTTGTCACCATTCTCATTCATGTAAACTAGTATTTGCCTCTGCGAATTGTTCACAGTTTAAGAATGGATATTCTAAGGCTATTGTAGCAGACTACCATTATCAAGAAGCAGGTTTTGGATGCTCAGCCAAACAAAACTCCAGGGATTCAGATGTTCAATTTAGCTTAGATTATAGGCTCATTCTTCGAACAGTATATTTGGTTCTGTCATATTTTTATGTGTAATGCACAGTTGAAAGTGATATATTACATCCTTTTCAATACATTTTACTGCAGTGAAACCTTGACTTACTGTTGTCTTATATGTAGAGCTGAAAGAAGCAGACTGTTTTGCATGCATTCCTACATATAGTTTTTGTCATATTAATGATACAAGTTTTATGATTCTTAAAGCATAAGGAAGGAAAGAGTAAGGAAGAGTGCTATTTCAGTTTGGGGTACCTCTGAGTAAGAATAGACTGAGAAGTATAAATAATTTCCTATTCATATTGATCAGATTTCTGGAGAAAAACAAAACAAAACAATACAATACAAAAGGCCTAGTCAGCATGGGTTCATGAAGGACAGGTCCTGCTTGACCAACTTGATCTTCTGTGACAACGTGACCCACCTGATTGCTGAGGGAAAAGCTGTAGACATTGTCTATTTGGACTTCAGTAAAGCATTCAACACATTCTCCCATGTCATTGTCCTAGCGAAATTGGCTGCTCATTGCCTGGATAAGTGTATACTTCACTGGGTAGAAAACTGGCTGGATAGCAGAGCCCAAAGAGTGGTGGTAAATGGTGTCATATCAAGTTGGCGACCTGTCACTGTTGGTGTCCCTCAGGGCTCAGTATTAGGGCAGGTGTTGTTTAATATCTTTACAGATGATCTGGATGAGGGGATCAAGTGCACCCTCAGTAAATTTGCAGACAACACCAAGTTGGGTGGGAGTTTTGATCTGCTGGAAGATAGGGAGGCTCTGCAGAGGGATCTGGACAGGCTGGTTTGATGGGCAGTGGCTAATGGTATGAGGTTCAACAAGGCAAAGTGCTGGCCCCTGTATTTGGGCCACAACAACCCCATGAAACACTACAGGCTTGGGGAAGGGTGGCTGGAAAGCTGCTCAGCGGAAAAGGACCTGTGGGTGCTGGTTGATGGCCAGCTGAGAGTGGGTGGAATGCTGGTAAGTGGAAAAGGACCTTAGAGGGTGCAGATTGACAGCCAGCTGAACGTGATTAAAAACAAACAAAAAAACAAAATATTGAAGCAGGATCCCATTTGAAAATGGAATATAACAATCCACTCCAAATAATATCATTTTTTTGTGTGTTTGAACAAAATGTGTATTTGGCTTCTCTTTTCAAAATAAAGATAAATTTTATGAGGGTTGGGTTGTTTTGCCTTTTGTCTAGAGATCCTCTAAATTTTAATGTTTTCTGTTATACTTGTATTCTGTCACTGAAATTCACCTTATTTTTTGATGTGTCTACAGTAATTTGTTGTTGAAAAGTTTTGCTCCTCAGTTGCCACATTAACATTTTAACTTCATTGAAGCTATGGAATCATGTATCTCCTTCCAGTGAGCTGTGCCATAGGTCACTGTCAGCAAGCTTGCCACTAAAAGTGGCCAAAGAAAATCTTCTTGCATATCTGCCTGCAACATCTGCTTAACTTTGCAACTTCTATTTTTCTTGCAAGTTGTTGTCTGACACACTGGAATAAGATCCTGAAATTTTTTTAAGGGATTTTGAGGTCCAATAAATTTTAGAATAAAGTAATGAATATGCCTACACACTTTCTGCAATCCAGATATATTCTGCAGTAATATAATTATAAATTTACACACAACCAAATTTAAACTGTATCAGTTTAATTTTTTTTCCTCCTCTCCAAATAAGATGCAAAACTATATACAAGTAAAATTCAATTCCCAGTCAAAAATTTTGCCATTTTTTGTGGGAACCAGAAATGCAAGACGGTCTGTAACTGAGATGCAAGGATAGTCTAGAGTCTTCCAGAATGGTAAAATAAATCTGAGAAGTTTAAAATAGCTTTAAATAAATAAGTTCTGGTTTATTTACAATTTACGCTGCCTTTTCCAGTGAGGAGGAAATTACTTGTGTTGTAGTTCAATGTTGTTCTCAGAGGTACCTTTTCAAGGGAGATAGTTATCATCACTAGTCTTATTTGCGGTATTAATTTGTAACATTGTCCATAATTTCTTTAAATAACTTTGCTGTCTCACATAAGTACTGTGACCAAAATCTTGATTCCTGTAAGTATTGATAGAGAACAATTTTGCCACAAAATGGAATTGAAGGCTATGTAAGTGAAGATAAATAGAAACTAGAGAGTTCTTCATACTAAAAGTGTATCTCATGAAAACCTTGTCCTGCTTCTTTCCCCCCCTTCCCTTCCATCATCAAAGATATGAAAGGCTGAAGTCCACTTATCTCAAGCACTGTCTTTCACAATTTCCCAGTGTGATTGCTACACTCATTTGGGATACTTCGCCGATAGATCTCTGGCTTTCATCTTGTGACAATGGAAAGGAGTGCATTCTCAGCGATAGGCCAAAAATATGAAACAAAGTTCCTACAAAGCTGATCCTAAACAAGTGCAGCCTCTTTCACATGACTTTCAAGCTCAGTACAAGGCATATCTGTATTAACTGGCATTCCCCAATAGGTATGTAGTAATGACACTGAACGCAGGAGGAATCAATCTCCAGAACGTTATGGTAAAGAAACGGCTTCAAAGCAGAGGAAGAGAAGTGGTACCTTCCAGAAGTAATTTTGATGTATCTTTAATCATTTCTATGTGCTCAGATACTCCAATGATTAGTGCCACAGATATACCTATAAATAAATCACAGAATGTTGGAAAACATCTCTGAAACATAAACTGAAGTAGTCACCATATGCAATGCACATAAGAAATATTTAATTAGCTGTGCAAGTGAGCTGACATGCAAGTAGAGTATGTTAATTTACAGACTTTGCTTTGAGGAATCCAAACTGTTCCTTAGCTGTACAAAAATGCAAGTAGCTTATACAAAATTAAGTTCTGAAATCAATGACAAAACTTCTTTAACATCTTTAAGCAGCAGTTGTTAAAGAGTTGATCAGAATTTCAATTATAAAGTAAAATATTAAAGTATGATGCTGTTATCATTATACTAGTATACTATTATTCCAGTAATTGTGGGACTGGTAGAAATAAAAAATTACATTACAAAGGAGGTTAACGCATCAAATATGAGACAAAAGTGAATGAAAATACAACAGCAAAAAAATTACAAATAACAACAAGAAAAAAATTTTACCATTAAAATAAAATTGTCAGGAACTGGAAATATTAACTCATGATCATAGAATCATAGAATAATTAGGGTTGGAAAGGACCTTAAGATAATCTAGTTCCAACACCCCTGCCATGGGCAGGGACACCTCATACTAGATCATGTCACCCAAGGCTCTGTCCAGCCCAGCCTTGAACATTGCCAGGAATGGAGCATTCACAAATTCCTTGGGCAACACATTCCAGTGCCTCACCACTCTCACAGTAATGAACTTCCTCCTTATATCCAATCTAAACTTACCCTATTTAAGTTTGAACCCGTTACCCCTTGTCCTATAACTGCAGTCCCAAATGAAGTGTCCCTCTCCAGCATCCTTATAGGCCTCCTTCAGATACTGGAAGGCTGCTAGGAGGTCTCCGTTCAGCTTTCTCTTCTCCAGGCTGAACAGCCCCAACTTTCTCAGCCTGTCTTCATACGGGAGATGCTCCAGTCCCCTGATCATCCTCGTGGCCCTCCTCTGGACTTGTTCCAACAGTTCCGTGTCCTTTTTATGTTGAGGACACCAGAACTGAACACAATACTCCAAGTGAGGTCTCACAAGAGCAGAGAGGCAGGATCAGCTCCTTTGACCTGCTGGTCACGCTTCTTTTCATGCAGGCCCAGGATACGGTTGGCTTTCGGGGCTGCAAGTGCACACTGCCAGCTCATGTTTATTTTCTCATCGACCAATACCCCCAAGTCCTTCTTTGCAGGGCTGCTCTGAATCTCTTCTCTGACTAACCTGTAGCTGTGCCTGGGATTGCTCCCACCCAGGTGTAGGACCTTGCACTTGACATGGTTAAACTTCATGAGGTTGGCATCAGCCCACCTCACAAGCGTGTTGAGGTCCCTCTGGATGGCATCCCTTCCCTCCAGCATATCAGTTGAACCACACAGCTTGGTGTCATCTGCAAACTTGCTGAGGGAGCACTCAATCCCACTGTCCATGTCACCACTGACAAAGATGTTGAACAAGACTGGTCCTAACACCGATCCCTGAGGGACACCACTTATTACTGGTCTCCAGCTGGACATTGAGCCATTAGCCACAACTCTTTGGGTGCGGCCATCCAGCCAGTTCTTTATCCACCGAGTGGTTCACCTATCAAATTGATGTCTCTCCAACTTAGAGACAAGGATGTCATGCATGACAGTGTCAAATGCTTTGCACAAATCCAGGTAGATGACGTCAACTGCTCTACCCCATCCATCAGATGTAGACCCATCATAGAAGGCCACCAAATTGGTCAGGCAGGATTTCCCCTTAGTGAAGCCATGCTGGCTGTCACCAAGCACCTTGTTGTTTTTCATGTGCCTTAGCATGCCTTGCAGGGGAATCCCCTCTAAGTTTCCTGAGCAGCTCATTATCCATCCAAGGAGGTCTCCTGGCTCTCCTGCTGCACTTCCTTCTAGCTGGGACACAATACTCTCGAGCTTGGAGCAGGTGATCCTTGAATATCAACCAAGAGTCTTGGGCCCCCTGCCCTCTAGGGCTGTATCCCATGGAACCTTACTAAGCAGGTTCCTGAAGAGGCCAAAGTCTGTTCTTTTAAACTCCAGGGTAGTGAGCTTGCTGCACGCTCTTCTCACTGTCCTTAGGATCTCGAATTCAACCATCTCATGATCACTGCATCCAAGGCTGCCCTGGAGCGTCACATTTCCAACCAGCCCTTCCCTGTTGGTGAGCACGAGGTCAAGCATGGCACCTCTCCTTGTCGGCTCCTCTATTACTTGCAGAAGGAAGTTGTCTTCCACACAATCAAGTAACCTCCTGGACTGCTTATGTTGGGCCATGCCATCCCTCTAACAGATGTCAGGATGGTTGAAGTCTCCCATGAAGACAAGGCCCTGTGTGCGTGAGGCTGTCCCTATCTGTCAATAGAGCTCTTCATCCACAGAGTCCTCTTGATCAGGCCGTCTGTAACAGATCCCCACAGTAACGTCCCCCACAGCTGTTCTCCCTTTAACCACAAACTCTCTGTTGACTGATCACCTGTCCCCAGACAGAGTTCCATTCTCTTCTGCCTATTCCTAACATAAATAGCAATTCCCCCTCCCTGCCTGCCAGGCCTGTCTTTTCTAAAGAGCCTGTAACCTTCCATTTCAACACTCCAGTTGTAGGAGCCATCCCACCATGTTTCTGTGATATCAATTATATCATATCCCTGTAGATGTGCACAGATCTCTAATTCCTCTTGTTTGTTCCCTGTACTATGGGTGTTTGTATAGAGGCATCTGATCTGAGCTCCAAATGAAGCCAGCTCATTGGCTGGAGCAGCTGAAATATCTCTGCATTGCTCTGAGCATTTATTATAGGTTCTTGCAACTGACTGTGAGTGATGGGATGGAATGATGCCCTCCTCCCTCAACATATCTAGGTTAAAGCTTTCTTGACCAGCCTGGCAAGCCTCCTACCAAAATAGCTCTTCCCCTTTGTTGTCCGACCAGCTCCACCAGCCTCCAGTAGACCTGGCCTCCTGAATAGAGTCCCATGCTCTAAATACCCAAACCCCTGACAAACCCCACTCTTCTAACCATTTATTAACCTGCCAAATCCACCTAGCCTTTTTAAGGTCCTCCCCTTTATCCTGGAGAATTGATGAAAAGACAATCTGAGCTCCAGAGCCCCTAACCACCTCTCCCAGGGCTCTGTAGTCCTTCTTAATATTCTCCGGGCTACTGCTATCTATATCACTAGCTCCCACATGAATGACTAGAAGTGGGTAATAGTCAGTGGGACCTACTAGACCAGGTGGCCTGTCTGCAACATCCCTGATTCAATACCCTGGTAGGCAACACACCTCCTTTGAGACTGAGTCAGGGCGGCAGATGGGTGCCTCTGTGCCTCCAAAAGTAGAGTCCCCTACTACTCTGACCCGCTGCTTTTTCCTGGCAGCACCAGTAGTGATCTTCTTTACCAGTGCATCAGCTGTTTGTTCATGTTGCAAGGTGTGTGTTTCCTCATTAGCATCCTGCAGAGCCACAAAGCGGTTCTGGGTGACAACATCAGGCTTAGGAGGAAGCCCCTTGCTTTTAATTGTTCTCTTCCTCCTTTTTTTGTTGTGTGTTTTGTTTTTTTTTTTTCTGTTACAAGTTCCCAGCTTCCTGGGTTAACGGCCTCCTTCTTTCCTCCATGAGGTACCATGGACTCTTGAGGCCCCTGCACAGTTTGGGCCTGGAGCAAGCAGTCCTGCTTCCTCTCAGCTTCCCTGACATCTTTTAGCCTATTGACAGCGTCCTGCAGCTCAGCCACCTGCTGCAGGAGGACCTCCATCAGGGAGCACCGAGTGCAGCCCTGCCCATTGTGCACCCTAAAAAAGGAAAGTCAGACTGCCACATGGAGCACCTCACTTGGATGTGTCTGCAATCTTGGAAGCTTGACTACCCTACATTCTCCTACAACTGGACTTTGAGCTTGTTTAGAGGTCCTAGCAGGGGACTATAGCTACCGTATACCCGTGACCGATGAACGGTACTGCCTGTATCAGGGAATGTCATCCTTCTCGACTAGCACGCAGCTTCAGGAGGGATGCATGTGGAGCAGTGAAGGAGGAAGGGGATACTCGCCTAGCCAGCCAGATCAGCTGAACCAAGCCTGGCAATCAGTGAGGTGACAGATGTCGCAGCCAGATCACCCTCACATCCCTTTAATATGATCTGTACATGAACACATGATCTAAATGATCACATGATCCATAGTAGTGTCATGAAATATTAAGATCTTATTGCCAAATGCCATACTGTCACCTAAAATAATGAGGAGAAAGAACTATAATCACTAGGTAAGTTTTCAAGAGATCTTCAACTCTTGTAAGTGGAATAGAACAGTTTTATTCTATGCTGGAGATGAAAATCTACCCCACTTGGAAACAGTCAAAGAGATTATTATTAACAAGGTGTTTGGAAAGTTAAAAACAGAGTATCTTTTCAAGAACTTTACCAAGAAATAAAAGGTTAGAAATAGCATGATAGTTAGCAATGGAATTTGAACCACATAAAAGCTTCTTAAAGGAGGGTGCTGAGAAAGTAACCTCTTTAAAAGCTCCAGGAAATGTGCCACCGAAAAAGCGATCATTAATAATAGCTGTTATGTGGTGGGAGAGTCAGAAGGAAAATCATCAAACATAAGGTAGAGTGAAAGTGTTCATGTTTTTATATAACGTGATATTAATTGAATCATGTAGGCAGCGCAGGAAGCAACTAGACTTGGGAATAGGAGTAAGATAATTAACAGTTACAGAAAAAGAAGGAAAAAACACTTAGGTTAAGCAGTACATCAAATGTACATTGTAATATTTTTTGTAACTGGAAAATTCCATTTATTATTCATTAAACAACAGATTCAAATTGATTTAAAAAGAGTGACTATATGAAGGAAGAAAACATTTGCAAGGTACTTTGTAGGTGATAGATTTATAGGTCACAGTACCAACATTAAAAAGGAATTCTCAATTCCAGAATGGAAAATAAGTTATATAGTACAGTAGGGTTCTTTATGTAAGATTAAAATCTTACTCTGATATTTAGGAGGGAAAATAATTATATATTGAGATTATAATCATCATAAGCATAAAACAAAAATAGTCTAAATTTTTAGATTATTATACAAGACAATTGCAGCACATATTTGCAATTAGACTTATAGTTTCTTCTTATTTTGAGTCCTCGATGTTCAGGTAAATTTGGGGTTGATTAAAAGCTTTTCTAAAAATAGGACGTAAATCAGATAAGGTATACTTTAAATTATGATGACATAAGAAGAAATTCGTAATCATCTACATTTCACTCCCAGCTCTGTTGTTTTATGGGGTCTTTTTAACTGAAATTTTCCAGTGGTAGATATCTATTAATTCAATTTCATCTTAAAGAAGAAATATTAATTATATTCTTAAGAGATTAATAGAAATGTATAACTTTATTTCAGATATTGAGAACAAAAAAAATCATTTACCAGAATGTTATGAGCAGAGACTTAACTGTGTTTAGCTAAAAAGCAGAGATGAGATAATTATGAAGAAGGCACGAAAATGTCAGGTTATGGCATGTAAGGAGAGGAGGGATAGTTAGAAATGAAGAAACAAAGAATACCATTTTAAAGTCTAAGAAAACTACTGTTTTAATTTTTTTAATCCCTAGGAAAAAATCATGTTACTGAAAGAAATTATAAAAAAACCCAAGATGTTTAAAAGAATCCACTTTCGGAAAAGTGTTTTAAGTTATCTAGAAAATAAAGGCCCAAAATGTTAAGATTTTCCTCAAGAGTAAAAGCTGACTTTGAGAATGTACAGGTAATACATTCATATTACACATAGATACAGGTAATATGTACGTATTACATAGGCATTGGTATGGGAAAGATAAAAATTACTTAGAAAGAGAGGGCTAAGTGGGAAGTCTGTCAAATATGACAAGGAAGACTGCTTCTCATTGGGGATTCTATATGAAAAGAAGTAAGGCAGGATAAAGTATAATTTATATAGTAATAACATTTCAAAGATCAACAGTATGTTGTAAGGAGACTTACTGAACATACATGAGCTTTGCAAAAATTGTAAAGAAATTAATTGTTACAGGCAGTGTCTACACAAAAATGTAAATGTGCATGAGATAAAAAGAGTAAATGTTAGAAAAGAGAAAAAATGAAATTATGAAAAAGGCTAGAAAACCCAAGAGAAACAGAAGAGAAGGAAGCTTTAGAGAAAAGAAAAAAAAAATTCAACAACAGTGTAATAAATGTATTGTAACTAGAAAGTAATAGGGATGATTAATGGAAGGTGAAATTAAAAGAATTGATGTAAGAGCAAAGAGTACTACAAGGTCATCAATAGCAATGAGCTATATGAACCCTGACATTTTTACAATGGGTTTGCAGCAGAGTGAACTGATCCTAAAGTATAGCAGCTTGAATGGGATGGAAGAGAAAGAAAGAAAAGGTTATGTTGCAGCATGATGGAAAAAAAGGTTGTCTTAAAAAATTAAGTCTTTTCAACAGCTTAAGCCTCAGCATGTTTCTTAGTGACCTGATTTGTCAAATGGATTTTTGTCCTTTGCTTGATTCACTGTTCACTGCATTCTCTTACCCTGGGTTTCAGTAAATAATATCTAAAAAAATTAAAATGTTACCATGTTTAAGTTAATACCTGGGCTGAATTGGGTTTCCCCTTCTACTTAGTGTAAACGCCACACGATTACTTTAGGAGGATGTGCTTTCTAACTATTGATGGCAATTCAAGGGTCTCAAAATGCAGGGAAAATATACCCAGTTCAAAGTATCACTCCCTACAGCTATGGATTTTGACTTGAGATCGTATCTCAAAATCACTTTTTGTAGTAACCTACTACTCTGCTAAACACTAGCAACACAAATCAATCTGACATTCCTAGAACCCCAGGGAGAATTCTCACACAGGTTTCACTGTAAGTGCATTCAGGCTGCAGTGGTTGATCTAGAGTTAAAGTCAGGGTATGACAGAAGAGCATACTCCTAAAAGAAATAGACTCCTTAATAAATGAATAAATAAATAAATAAATAAGTAGGAGATTCACCTACAAAGTCATCTGGCCAGAAATATGCACACCAGCCTTTCTTTACCAGTCAGTGGATCAATGATAAACATTGCTTGTAATGCTAATCACCTTCTAGTGTCTGAGAAAAAAACTGAAAGTTATCGTCATTGCTAATATAGGAATTACAACTGCATGTTCCACATAAAAATCACACTGGATGTTTTGTTTTTTAACTTGCAAATTTTGTCCCTTTTCACAGAGTATATGAAATATCGCTCCTTTTACATTTTTTAACATCAATATCACTTTTTTGCACCTGAAAACAGATTGCTGTTTTGTTTTGTTTTGTTTTCCCAGGCACTTTGAGTGAAAGTGAAATACGTGAAATGCATGTATCATGATCTTCATAATGTTCTTATTTTGCTTTGTTCTTTTTTTTCACAAATGAACGGGGAAAAGGGTACATTCTTATTACTTCGGCACATTTTTATACAAGCTGAATCTTGGGAAGGGGTGAAGTGGTTCAAGCTAAATAATAATAAAATAAGGCACGAACTTTAGCTCACCTCTGTAGAATGCTGCAATAGTTCAGGTGCAGCACTACAGGACAAAAAAAACCCAAAAAAACCAAACAAACAAAAAAATAAATAAAAATCTGCTTGAATGGGCTTTGGCTGATACCCTAAGGATAAATCAGGTAATTCTGCTTGTGTTTGGGAAAAGGAGAGTATATGAACAAATATCAGCACTAGATACAAATGAGAGAAGGGGAAGGGGGTTGCTGAAAACTGTTTTCTGTCTTTGTCAAACTGCAGTTTAAAGCTGTTGCTTATTTAAGACATCTTAGAGTGAGATGGAGGGACATTCAGGATCTGAATTCAACTAAAGATTCATCTTTAAAATAAATCAGTGCAACTACATTCAAGTTCTCTTTGAACATTCACATGCACAATTAAAGTAATTAAAATATGTTAAATTTTAGTGGTTTGAAAAACTTTATTGGTGAAAAAGGATGTCAAAAGGAGATTCGGTGTAGTTTACTTAATCTACTTTATAAAACACTATTGAGTTTCTTGATGAATCTGAACTGAAAATTCCTTATGATATTGTGGCAGCTGTCAGGAACAGCTCTATTCTCCAGTCTAGTCTATTTGCCCACTCTATTCTCCAGTTTTGTATGCCACATGACATGAGGCTCAGACTCCAGTGAAAGTTTGTTTTGTACTGTATTTAATTAGGTTGTAACTCATTTGTTTTTGATGCATTGAATTTAACGAAATGTCTTCCAAAAGTACCAATGATAACAATAGATTATATCTATCTGGCCTTTATAATAAAAATCTGCCTTTAAAATGCAGTTCAGAGGTGTCATCTCAGTTACTGACTGGAACCTATGTGCTTAACCATAGATGTTAACCACTTCAAGCGTCAGAAAAAGTACATATTGGGACAGATGTGTAATACAATTTAACTCTAAGGTTTGGGGAGTATTGTTATTACCAGTGAAAAAAGCAAAGCTCTATTATTAAGCCTCTTGGCAGTCTAGAGGACTTGCATCTTGCTTTCTTAAAATTGATTGGTTTCTGCTGAAAGTAAGGCACTTGAATGTGCTGCAAACAGCACAAATCTAAGGGCATTCTTTGCATGGCGTAAAACCATTGAATACAAACTTGGAGACACATACCCTATATTTGTCTCTAAATTGGAGAGACATCAATTTGATAGGTGGACCACTCGGTGGATAAAGAACTGGCTGGATGGCCGCATGCAAAGAGTGTGTCATGTGGTCAGTGGCTCAATGTCCAGCTGGAGACCAGTAATGAGTGGTGTCCCTCAGGGGTCGGTGTTGGGACCAGTCTTGTTCAACATCTTTGTTGTTGACATGGACACTGGGATTGAGTGTGCCCTCAGCAAGTTTGCCGATGACACCAAGCTGTGTGGTTCGGTTGATATGCTGGAGGGAAGGGATGCCATCCAGACGGACCTTGACACGCTTGTAAGGTGGGCTGATGCCAACCTTATGAAGTTTAACCATGTCAAGTGCAAGGTCCTACACCTGGGTGGGAGCAATCCGAGGCACAGCTACAGGTTGGTCAGAGAAGAGATTCAGAGCAGCCCTGCAGAGAAGGACTTGGGGGTGTTGGTCGATAAGAAAATGAAAATGAGCCGGCAGGGTGTGCTCACAGCCCAGAAAGCCAACCGTATCCTGGGCCTGCATGAAAAGGAGCGTGACCAGCAGAACGAAGGAGATGATCCTGCCCCTCTACTGTGCTCTCATGAGGCCTCACTTGGAGTATTGTGTACAGTTCTGGTGTCCTCAACATAAAAAGGAAATAGAACTTTTGGAACAAGTCCAGAGGAGGGCCACGAGGATGATCAGGGGACTGGAGCACCTCCCGTATGAAGACAGGCTGAGAAAGTTGGGGCTGTTCAGCCTGGAGAAGAGAAAGCTGCACGGAGACCTCCTAGCAGCCTTCCAGTATCTGAAGGGGGCCTATAAGGATGCTGGAGAGGGACACTTCATTAGGGACTGCAGTTATAGGACAAGGGGTAACATGTTTAAACAAGGTAAGTTTAGATTGGATGTAAAGAGGAAGTTCTTTACTGAGAGGGTGGTGAGGCACTGGAATGGGTTGCCCAAGGAAGCTGTGAATGTTCCATCCCTGGCAGCGTTCCAGGCTGGGCTGGACAGAGCCTTGGGTGGCATGGTTTAGTGTGAGGTGTCCCTGCCCATGGCAGGGGTGTTGGAACTAGATGATCTTAACGTCGTTTCCAACCTTAACTATTCTATGATTCTGTGATTTCTACATAATGCTCAGTACTGGGAGCTACTCTACTAGTATATTTTGTTTTATGCCTAGATACATACTGGTGGGTAAAAGAGACCTTTATACTTTTTCTATTAATATTTGCTACTAGGCAGCTAGCAGCTTCAATAATAGAATCATAGTTCCTGTGATGACTTTGAAGCAAGCCCTAGGTTATAAATAGAGGGTTGGGAAAATGATCAGGTGTGTGTTCCCCATCAGCACCTCCATAAGCAATACTTTTCTGCCTCTGTGTGTCCCCTTCCCCAGAAATATTATTATTCTGTCTGTTAAACAAAGAAAGGAAACAAAATCCTGCAGGGAGATCTGTGCCTTCAGCAGGCTTTAGGAAGATTCTGGCAAGGCTTAGCCCCCTCTCACCTGAAAAAATAAGCCTGATTTTATCAACAGAATGAAAACGTTAAATAGCAGTTTCTATCCATATCCCCAGTTTTAGTTCCTCGTCCAGACTGGGGACGGTCAGAGGAATAAGCTTTTTCCTAATCCCTTTTCCAGCACTGTCAGCTGTAAAAAGTCATCTACTCCATCAGAGAACCTAAATGCCACTAAACAGAACCCACAGAGACAAGCAGAGAATTTGGACATGCATACAAAGGAATCACAAGAACATTAATCTTTTCAAGAACCAAATGACAGTACATTTCAGAAAGCACACATAACTCAATTAATGTTTGTGCTCACAAAACCTTTTAATTTATGAGCTATAGCTCTAGGGATTTGCTAAACAATTAAAATAAAATCTAACTTCTTCCCTAAATTTCGCAAAGCATACTTTATAAGTTTAATTCCTGCAACTTCAGCAGGAATAGTTCTTCTACGTGACCCTGATAATAAGAAAGGAAATCTTATTGCTCAGTGATCTGCTGTCATCACTGGACAAACATTAAATGCTTTTACTAATCCTTTCACTCTCTCTCTAGCCATTGACCATGAAGCTTTGTTGACCTTGCTGGAAACCCTGGCAAGAATTATCAAGAGGCACTTGAGTGAGCTATTCTTTTCTCTCAGGAAAGAATCAGGGGGTAGTAGCTGATGACTGCTCTTTTGCCTCAATGTGGTCTTATGCAAGATACTCTGTTCCTCTTATTTCATATACATGCTACATTGTTAGAGCAATTTAGCAATATGCTGTAAACACTGATTTTGGATCTAATCTGCACTGTACAGCCATGACCATAGTGAAACTGCAACTATAGTTCAAACCAGGTAAAACAGAGTTATTGCTGCCAAATTACTTGAAAAACCATAGGAGGAGATGAATGAGCTATTTCTTTGCTAATGTCAACATTTTTAACTTGCTTTTCACTGTAAGACCAACTGTTTCATGTCTTTAAATGCCTGGGTACTTTTAAATGATCAGCAGCAGTTATTCTTTAGTGGTTTCCAAATACTGCTTTGATTTGGGGACTTCACTGCAGTAGTATCTGATGTCCCTCTTCAATGCTGGAATTTCAATGTTGCACCTTTTAGCTGCACCTAATACAGAACTCCCAGTTTCTCACTTGCTGGCCTGTAGCGATTTGGGCCTGTCCAACTTCAAAAATTACTTCTATTTTAAATGAACCTTGATTAGGCAAGCTAAGGTGACCCAGCCCGCTGGCTTGCTGCCACTGGAGGAGGCAGCTGTGTTCTCTCCATCCCTTGGGTACCTTCTAGGGCCTTCCTGAAGTGTACTGTAGCACACCTCTGGCTCTTTGCTGAGGTAAGTTAGTTCTCTAAATGGGCATAAAATTCACCCAGGAATGAAAAGTATCTTGTTCTCTAAAAATGAGCTACTTTGTTGATGTATTTTTATCTTGTTCAGTTACCTCTTAAAAGAGGATGGAGAACTATAAATTAAAGCTGGGCATGATCTTGTCAGGACTTCTTTAAAAGTCATTCTTCAGTGTAGTGGATTTTGATGGCCTTCAGAGGATACTGCAAGAAACATGGATATTATCTCTCCATGGTGCGAATGGGACATAGGCCAGAGGATAGATTTTACTCTTTTAGTTGCTATTGGCTTATGATATTGTTAATTTTCTATAAAATTGTGTTATGGTTCACATTATCTGTGATCACAGAATATGATGGGTGAGTTTTAGAAATTACTTGCAAGGTTTATTCAAGAAATGAAGCTGTCCCACAGTTCCTTGAAACTTTCAAAATTCCTATTTACAAGAGCACCAAAGTTCCATTAAAAAAAGGGGGAAAAAAATCAGTAAGGACCTTTTTTCCAGTGATGAAATAGGTTAATTTCATAGCTGACTTGAAATCTTGTAACAAGTTATGGTATTCTATTATGCCATTATGAGTAGAAGACATAATTCCTTGCAGCTGTGGTAACTCATGATAACACACAATATATACCCATCAAGATATCTCCTGACAGCAATGAAATTAACTTGTGTCACCCCTGTGTCTAACAGAATGTGCTTGCAGCTTCTTCTTAGTATGCTATTTCAGATACCAATGAATTGATATATGAGGGAAATGCATCTGTTAGAAACAATTGCTTACACCAAAATTTTCAATGCCTGCTTTGTACATTTGATGACAGACATTATATGTGAGTGATAAAAAGCAAAATAATTCAGTTATTGCTTACTTCTCAAATGTGTGTTTTCTTGAACTTCAACAGGATCTATATAACTGCCCCACACGGTTACTGTTATGCCCAGTACCACCTTGGTGAGGTTGAAATCTGTTTCCGTCCTCTGGCTCAGAAACGGTGTGTGAGATGAAGCCTAGAGCCATTGCAATGTCTGCTGTTGCATGGAGCTATTTTGAAATTACAGGATGGTGAAAAAACTATTTGTTACTTACACATTTTTTTACCTCCTAAACTAATACTTCTAGTACAGAATTATATGTGTCTACAAAGCTTTGAGAACATGCTCTTTTGGCTAGTTCCAAACTGTTCCGAGGGAAATATATTTTACATATCTCTAAGCAGAGGAAGAAAGCAAATCAGATGAGAGCAAGCATATTTCAGTTACACCTTAAGACTGTGCTCTTAACGACATTTTAAAAAGAAGTGTTTTGAAATAAGAACTGAAAAAGAAAAGATATAAACCCCATTATTTACTGCCACACATATTCTCACCTTCTGACGTTTCCATAATCAAACATTTCCTACATCACGGACGTTACCTAAGCATTTTGTAGCCCCAGCACAGTATGGGTTATCCCCAAAGTCATGTGCTGCTTCCCTGATGACTAGACCACTTCTGACTTTTATTTTTAATTTAAAAACAACAACAACAACTGAACTCCAAATTAGACTCATGGAATACCCTCAATTTAGCTCTTTTAATAAAATGGAAAAGTTGAAAGCACCCTGGTCACAAGGGGAAGTGTTACTTAAAGCTTGAGTTCAGCCGTCAGCATTACAGAAATAAGACAGCTTTAAAAATAGACACTACTGGCTTTATTGCTGCTCTGTGTTGCTTCCCTTGTGACTAAGCAGCTTTTAGCTTTAAATTTTTATTAAATAAAAAGAACTAATAGAATGTACCTTTTTTTCTTATCTTTTTTTCCTTTTTTTTTTTTTTTTTTTTTTTTCCTGATTTGGGCAGACACTACTTTCAGGAAAAAAAGCAAATTACTACATAAAAATAAACAATGTGCAGATCATGTGATTCTCAAGGTCTTCAAGTTAGAAAAATAAGAATTCTTCTTATCAATAAAGCATAGATTCATTCTGAGACTCACAGGCATTTGAGAGCATCAGTGGACACTAACTAGATTTATAAACAGCAGGATTTTACAGCCTGTATTTCATACAATGTGACATTATAAATTTTAAGTTTATAATATGCAGTTAATGAAGATGTAAATAATACTGGAGCTGTGTCCCAAAAAAGCAGTGCAACTATACATTACATTGCAAAAAAAAAAAAAAAAAAAAATTCTACCACTTAGGTTTTCAAACTGGCATGCAACATTTGAATGGCAGTCTATTGAGAGGCTAATGTCCTTTGCTGCTTTGCTGGGCTTCATAAATGTTTTGAAGACAGAGGTTATTAGGGGAAAGATGTGTTGGTGAGAGTGTAGGGTGTCGCAAGATTTTTGGCTGCACCACTTTGTGATTACTCTGTGGATCTTGCCTTCCGAACCTTCAGGCACTTCTACCCCCCTAAGACATTGAACCTCTTAACCAACACATTGTTTTAAAGCTGTTTTAGGGAAGCCATCTGTGATCCAGCTGAAAAAGGTTAGATGCCTGGACCTATAAAAACAAACATGAGAGTGTATTTTGCTACACTAAAGTGACTGCCTCCTACTTTTATTTTCAGTCTGTTTGCAAGTCTCTGTGGCTGGCCCTCCTCCCAGAAACCACCTGCTACTGTTCATGCAGATGTTGTACTTCTGCTTTGGAGAAAAGCTTGCAGAAATCTGTAAATGGGATGTACACAGGCAACATTTTCGTAATTTCAGATAATTTTCATAAATTGTGTGTGTTGTTCAACGGCTAGCTCTTATTCTTCAGCTTTCAGCTCCCCTAAATATCACCTTGAAGTATTTATTTTCCTCTCCCCAGCTTCTCTTTTTGTTCTGCCTGTGTTAGAACTATCTTTCAATGTAGGTGTGTTTCTTATGTTGTATTTATCAATGAACATTTGGGGAATCACGAAACCAGCTGAAAAGGTTGCACGTGGAATTACAAGTATCATCAAAGAGATTACTAAAAAAAATCAGAGAAGGGGCTCTATTAATTAAACATGTAGTATTCTCATCTCAGAATTTTATGAAGAGTACAACAGGGGCCCAAACCATAACAAATCTGTGAAACTTATTGCTGAGGATCAAATTTTGTTCACTAAACAATTCAAATTGGAACAGGTAGAGAAAGGTTACTAGGATGATCAGGGGAAGGAGACGAAGAGATACTGAAAGATCTTGGATTATTCAGGCTAGGAAAACAAAGGCTGAATGTAGGATACTTTGACATAAAAACATCAGATGTTTTAAACACTGGGAAGACAAAGGAGCTGTTGTAATTGGTTGTCAACATTCTTAACTGGCCCTGAATAAGTTTTACCTGGAAATATCAATATGGTTTCTAATATTAATAGATTCTGAAACACATTTCTGATGAGATGAGTAGTATCTAAGCAGTTAAGACACCAGTAGATGGATGGGAAGATACATCATGTCTGTTCATGATAGCAAGGACTTGATTTGATGAGCGAGATTGTCCCTTCCTGTCTAAAATTGCAATGTAAATTATTATAATTTTAAAATCTTAGTAAAATATACACATTGATTAGGGCAACAAGCTTAAGGCACAGAGCAGATGACTCAGCTCTGTTAAAATAGCTCGCTTGGCCCACCCAACAAAAAGGTTGAATTAAGCTTTTTCAATAATGTTAAAACCTAAATAACATTACTGAAGACTTCAGTTCTCTGAGAAGTTGTAACTGATCTGACTACACTGTAGTCTTTGGCAAATTATTTTGCTGATTGAAAGTTTCCCTTATTTTTGTATGGCTCAATTTCTTTGGCTTGTGCTTTAAAAAGAGACAAAAGGATAATTGAGTAGGCACAGAATGAAGCATTGTTTGCGTCATTCTACCAGTGAATACTGCAATTTGTTTCTTTTGGAAACGTAAGGAAGAAAGTAAATGGTCAATATGGCAACTCCAATCTGAAATTCAAGTTTTTTTATCCAGGATTTTAAGTAATTTTCTTTTCCCTAACATCTCATTTTCAGAATAGTTTTTTTTGGGGGGGTTGTTTGGGTTTTTTTATATATATATATAATTAAATGTTCTATAGGTGGAGTTTTGTAGCAATAGATGGAAAAGCAGCAGCTTAACTGCTGGACAAGATTAGAGCTTTGGTATTTGAAAAGACAATCTACCCTTGTAAAAAATGTTTTAAAGTATATTGCTTAATAAGCACATTCTGTGTCAGATGCTTACTCCAGTGTTTTATTCTGAAAAAGTAAGGTATGCATGAGAGTACTCTGGGAAAATATTTTCCAGGGAATGAACAAGGCTGAGAGCTAACTGAATTAATTGTAAGTTGGTGATGCAAATAAGGGGAATATTTTTTTTTCGCTGAGTACTAAATATGTTTAGCGAAAATCAAATTCATTAGGAAAGAATAAACACACATGTTATAATTAAACTGTATTTACCTTTGACGTATGCCTGTTAGCTGAAAACATCCACAACTGGTGGTTATAAACTTTCTGATGAAAGTATCTCCTGCCAAAACCATGGTGTTCTGTGGAAGATTAAAGCAAATAACTTGTGGTTTCTTTATTATAGCTGGCTCTGACAGCATATATAAACTGACAGGAAATTTCCATTGAATACATGGTTTCAGGATTCTGCTAAATGTGCATATGCACACACAGCAAGGTTCAGTGGAATTTCAGCTGTAACAGGAAATGGTGGGATAGGAATTGCTGAGGAGAAAGGGCTTTGGAGGTGTCCCAGTTCCCTCCAAGTTTTGTAGAGGGACGTGAGAGTACCTGACTAGATACTTCAGGCTTGACACAAAGGAGCCTTCTTTCCTCTTCTTTCTCTTCTTCCCCTCCTCCCACAGAATGTAAATGTAAACATGTACTTGTCGGAGCAATTCCTAAACAGGCACTAAATGAGCTAACTCTGTAACTGGAAGCAATAAAGCTGCTTCAGACTGAGGTTATGCTTGAGCTAATTGCCCAGGTGCAGTGCCATGCTTCAGAGGCTATGCTGCTCCAAGTAATTGTAAACTTACCTGCTTGAGGATGTCTAACATACTGCTTCATTGTAATATTTAGACATAACCCAACTGAATCATCAAAAAGCCAGAAAATATCAAAACTTAAGCTCTTTGGGTTGTTTTATGTAATCATTTGTGGTATTTGCATTGCAGTAGCATTCTTAATTATGCAGCAACAGTATATTATTTCGGTGGGATCACTTCCTTGCTCACTGAACACGCTTGATGTGAAGTAAGTCTAAGCTGCATGGTGAATTGCCATGGTATGGAGTATTGTGTTTTATGCTCTGTAATGTCTGAATGATGTCCTGTGAAACAGAATGATATCTACTATTTCTTGCACTAACATAGTTATGTAGTGTGCAGGGAATTATACAAAGACTGGTTGCAAGCTAAAGATGACTTTCATGGTTTCATGGACATCTGGCTTTCATCCTGTTCTTTGACAGGAATATTGTGTATAACTTGCTGGAAGTTGCTGAGGATGTCTCCATTTCAGTTATTCATTAGTAAAATGACAGGTTATAATACTTTTTAGTTAAATAGGAGTTTTCTTACAGGTAGTGTATAAAGCTTTATGAAGCAAAATAAAACCTACTGGAGAATCAAATTAAAACCTAAGAAAGAAAGTACACTTTGTTCAGTGTAGGACTTGAACAATATGAAGTACAGAAGCCACAGTTTTGAATAGGCATAAAAAGAAGTGATTAATACTTTTTTCTTTCAATAGTGAAGGGATAAACAGTTTGTTTGCATAAAAACAGAGTACAAGCAGTTCCATTGTCTCACCACCCTCATATTAAAGATTTTCTGCCTAACGTCTAATCTATATCTCCCCTCTTTTAATTTAAAGCCATTCCCGCTTGTCCTGTCACTACATGCCCTTGTAAAAAGTCTCTCCAGATTTCTTGCAGGCTCTCTTTAGGTATTGGAAGACTGTTATAATGTGCAGTTAACCAGGTCTCCCCAGAACTTTCTCTTCTGGTTGAACAAGCCCAACTCTTTCAGCCTGTCTTCATATGGAGGTGCTCCAGCCCTCTGATCATCTTCTTGGCCTTCCTCTGGACTCACTTGATCAGTTTCATATCACTCTTGTGTTGGGGGCCTCAGAGCTGAATGCAGTACTGCAGGTGGGGTCTCATGAGAGTGGAGTAGAAGGGAAGAATCTGCTCAATCTGCTCAATCCTCCCTCAATCTGCTGGCCATGCTCCATTTGATGCAGCCCAGCATATGATTAGCTTTCTCGGCTGTAAGAGAACATTGCTGGGTCATGTTGAGCTTCTTGTCAACCGACACCCCCAGATCCTCCTCCTCAGGGCTGCTCTCAATCCAGTCTCTCTCCAGCCTGTATTTGTGCTTGGGATTGCCTTGACCCATGTGCAGGACTTTGCACTGACCTTGTTGAACTTCATGAAGTTTGCACTGGTCAACATCTTGAGCCTGTCCACTTCCCCCTGGATGGCATCCCTTTCGTCCAGTGTGTTAACTACACCACGCAGCTTGGTATTGTCAGCAAACTTGATGAGGGTGCACTCAACCCCACTGTCCTTGCTGCTGACAAAGATGCTAAACAGCAGTGGTCCCAAAACCAACCCCTGAGGAACACCACTTGTCACCAGTCTCCACTTGGACATTGAGCCATTGACCACAACTCTCTGAATATGACCATCTAGCCAATTCCTTATCCACCAAGTTGTCTATCTGTTAAAACAATGCCTTTCCAATTTAGAGACATCTAAATGGATAAATATAGTAATCCAAACAACCTTCTTCTGCATAAACTGAAGTCAGTAAATCATCAGAACACAGGTTTACACTTTTGATGTGAGAAAAGCTTATCTGACCAGTAGAAAGCATTACAACTTTCTCCCCAAGTTTTTCAGTACCAGAAACGTCTCTCCTAGAAGATTTTGTCACTTTTCTGATACTTTTCCAGGTTTATTTTAGGGTCAAATGTGTGAAAACCATAAACATTAATCTAAGAATTATTTTGAAAAATGTTCTTCTTAGCCATTCTGTACTTCAGCATTTCCAATGGTAGAATAGAAAATTTTTTCTCCATCAGTAGACGTGAGAAGCCAGCTTCTTATGCCTAGCCTTTATTGTAAAATTGCTTTCAGATACCTCACTAGATGGTACCATGTGATATTGTATCAGAAACTGTGTGGCCAGCAGGACTAAACAAGTGATTGTTCACCTGTACTTGGTACTGGTGAGGCCACACCTCGAATGTTGTGTTCAGTTTTGGGCCACTCACTACAAATAAATACACGGAGGTGCTGGAGCACATCCAAAGAAGGGCAGCAAAGCTGGTGAAGGGTCTAGAGAACAGGTCTTACAAGGAGCAGCTGAGGGAGCTGAAGTTGTTTAGCCTAGAGGAGTCTCAGGGGAGACTTTATCACACTACACCTACTTGAAAGGAGGTTGTAGTGAGGCAGGTGTCGGTCTCCTCTGCCAAGTAACAAGTGAGAAGACAAAAGGGAATGGCTTCAAGTTGAACGAGAAAAGGTTTAGACTGGATATTAAGAAATTTCATCAGCAAAAGGGTTGTCAATCATTAGAACAGGCTGTCTGGAGAAGTGGTTGAGTCACCACCCCTGGAAGTGTTCAAAAGACTTGTAGATGTGGCACTTACTGATGTGGCTTAGTGGTGGACTTGATGATCTTAAAGGTCTTTTCCTACATAAACAATTCTATTATTGTATGATTTATGATGTTTTCCTAATATGGAAAGACTGCTCTTGGAGCCCATGTGCACTGCAGCATAAGATGTGTATGTACCTCAAGTCTCATGATAAAGATTAGGGGCATGGTCTTCAGTTCACTGATATATATATAACTGAATTCAGAACATTCTTTGTGGCTTTTAATTAAAATAATACCTGTTCTCTTTTAATTCTATCCCCTAGCAACCCTTATGACCAGTGATATTTTAATAAATTTTGGATTTTTGGGGAAGCTCATCTTAGAATTTCACACAGGTCAGTTTCAGTCAGTACCTACAACCAGCAATGAAGTTTCAGATTCAGCAGCCACACAATTCTGAACTCTTGTGCCTCATGAAGGTTAGATCCAGTGGCAGCTGCAGCAATGACTGATGAATGCTGGATTGCACTGCTAGGAAAGAGGCTCACTTCAACCATCCTATAAAATTGCTTTTCTCTTTGCTCTGTTATGGAAGAGAAGATCTGAAATACTTTTGTGTTTGGGTGTCCTGGTTTAGCAGTAGCAGTCATTTTTTCTACTGGTGCAGTGCTGTGTTTTGACTTTCGACCTGGGAATAATACTGATAAAGCTGATGTTTTCAGTTGTGGGTCAGAGTGTTTACCCTGACCAAGGACTTTGTGAGTCTCATGCTCTGCCAGGGAGGAGGAGAAGCCGGGAGGAAGCAGGGACAGGACACCTGACCCAAACTAGCCAAAGAGGTATTCCATACCACAGCACGTCATGCCCAGGATGTAGAACTGAGAGTCCCCGGAAGGGCTGGATCATGGCAGGGTGGGGGTGAGGTACCGGTTGGTGAACGGTTGTATTCTCTTCCTTGTTATTTCCTTTATCATTATTATTATTGGTGGTAGCAGTAGTGATTTGTGTTATACCTTAGTTTTTAAACTGTTCTTATCTCAACCCGTGGGAGTTGCATTCTTTTGATTCTCCTCTCCGTCCCTCCAGAAGCAGAGGGAAGAAAGGTGGGGAGGGGGGGAAGTGGACTTCGTGGTTCTGATTTACGGCCTGGGCTTAAACCACGACATTGGGAAAAGGTGAAGGGACATGATTTAGAACTGTAAGATGTATTTTAAACCAGAAGATGAAAAAATGTTCTAAGGTAGTTCTAAGGAAAAGAGGTGTTGGTAGTAGAAAGTGCATTCTTTGGAAAGGAAATATACAGTTGATACAGCCTTCATATTTCATGGAATCATGGAATCATAGAACAGTTTGGGTTGGAAGGGACATTTAAAGTTTATCTAGTGCAACTCTCCACAATAAGCTGGGACATCTTCAATGAGATCAGGTTACTCAAAGCCCCATCAAGCCTGACCT
>NC_137737.1:129122647-129147647 GCF_963264785.1 Psittacula echo
TTCAGAATGCACTGATAGAGAATATCAGCTTTATAAACTTGTTACTTTACTTCTTCAAATTGTCAACTATCAGCTTTTTTGCTTCCTTGCCAAGCTATTCTAACTTAGCACTGACAAGAAGTTTTTGTAAGGAACAGTGTCAGGTTTCTACGCTTTAAGAGAAGTTGATTCTGCCTATGAAGTCCTCTTGGGTAGCAGTGAAATCCATTCTTAAACAGCCATAGCACAGAGAGAGGTGCTATGAGAGAAGAAGCAGTAGTGTTATGCTAAAGATCCCATGTTAACCTTATTAACGGAAGTTAAATACAGGATAATTTAGCAATGACTGCAATATATAAGAACAGATGGCTGGTAGATGACTTCCTTCTGTGTACTGAAAAATTCCAATTAAGGCAAAATTAAATGAATTAATAATATCATAAGGCTGCTATTCCACTTTTTACTGTGGATTATGCCCTCCTTAGCAGGGAAAATTGCATTAATTGCTTCAAGAAAGGAAACATTCAGTGGCTGCAGAGGACTTGGTGGTGAACTGTTTCACTTCCTGCCATTGTACAGTTATGCATAATGTGACCACATGGAATTCACAAATCATAAGTAGGAAAAAAGCACAGCAAGGTTTTTGCCCCAAAACCAAAACACTCTGTCATTTACGTAACTGGAGGATCTCCAAGCACAGTATCATAGTATAAAAAGTTTTTATTCATGCTGGGTAGCCACTAGAAAGAGATATGTGTAAGAGTACCTGACATTACACTTATTAAAGGACATTATTACACTTGGCACATTGCATAGCCTGCAAAAATGTTCTTATGCTGTGTTCCGTAAGCAGCACTGAATAAGATTGTACTAATAAAATTTCTCTACATATTCTAGGTCATGATTTGTCTGTAGAGAGTGTTAAAAGTGAGTGAGAAGCTACCTTATACTGCTTTCAAATAGTTTATTTCAATCGATAGCATTTTGCGGTATCCTTGTATAGGATATTTTGACCTTCATTTGTATGAACTATTCATTTTTTCTAGTGTGAGGGACACTGAATCAATGCTTGCTGTTTTCTAGGTGACCAGTCTTGTCCAGGTCTCTGGGATCTAGTTGTGCTCAGGGTACAATAAGGGTACAGTCCATCTGTATGCAAATAATATAATTGTTGTATCACCAAATTGTGGATTTATACTTTTTTATTTTTCTAAGTGTTTCATGTCCAAACTCACCTCATGTCTGGTCAGATGTGATTCCCCACCAAGGTAAGAGCTTAAGATAAATTCTGAAGCAAAACTTGGAGTTGATTTTTATAGTTTTTTTGTTTTATCTGACATGGACAAGTAGGGTATCTGGCACTCAACCTAAATGATACATACTGCTCACAAGCCCAGCAGTAGTATTGCTTACACTGGGTACAGTTACAGTTGTGAGAGTCTTTTAGGGTCCTTCCTTCAGCCCTCATGTCTCCAATAATGAGGGCTGATGCAGTATGTGTCAGCCTGGCTTCAGACTGCCCTTGCTGTTTAACAGTGTGGTCATACCTCACATGGGCTGAAGTCATCTTGCAGCTGGTGGAACGTCATCTCTATAAACAGCCAGAGCTTCACTGTCTAGATATGTACTAATCTTCCCAGCTTCCCTGTATTGGCAAGATGGAGAGAGAAAGATGGGCTTTTAGGGAATGTTTAAGTGAATGACACTGCAGAAGTGCATGTCCTTTCTAGAAACTACACAAGCAAACCAGAGTAATGGGCTGTGCATATCTACAGCTTAGCTGTAGGTGGTTTAGTGAATCTCACTCAGGCATGCTAAAGATTGAATATATAAATGCCCCATGGAATACTTTCTTCTTTTAACGTTTCACAGCAGCATGACTTGACTTGTCTGGGAGTGTACATCAACCGTATGGAAAGTATAGAAGAAAGCACATTAGCTTGTAATTGGACCCTGACTTGTGTTAGTTATGATATGTCCACAAAGTAAGTTTGGTACAACAGCAGTGGCATCCCTATAAATATGTGCAAATAACATCAGAGAAACCAAAATGAATCAAGGCAGATCTCTGAAACTGAACTGTATGAGAAAACATGTTCTCAGTTTTAGAGGAAAATGAATAGTTATATGGCACCTTACATTTTGTACTTCAAGGATTTCTATTAAGCCACAAAGGTAACACAGAATCATTAAAGACAGAGTACTTGACTGTAAGCACACTGGACTGTGACAGTTGTCCATACTACATGCTTATAAAAGCATTAAGCCTCTATACCCATCACTGTAGCAGGAGTTCTGGAGACCCCAAAGGAGATGAATGATATGCCTCCTTAGTACTGAAATGTACAGCTCAGATGTTGCAACAGCAGGAGATTGTAAGATCAAGAGGCTTAATAGCTTTGGTACAAGAGTCAGAGCTACATTAAATGCAGTAAAATGCAAGAATTTAATGTACGTTCATAGCACTGCAAGCCCCCTATCTATACGTAAAGGGGCTAACAAACAACACATCTAGTTTGAAAGTTAAGCAAGTTTAAGAATAGTCTTACTATGTGTCACTTTAGACAGTGGTTTTATTTGAAAGTTATTTTTTGTATTTCTGAAATTTTTGCCTACCAAAATATTGTCTTACAGGATTGCATACCCATCAAAGATAGGGCTGTTTTACAGCATGAGATGCAAAACTAAAACTGTAGTTGTATTTTTGAGGTGTATTTTTCAACATAAGTATTAAATATTTTGCTTTTGGTTATTTGTTAACTGTTCATTGTTTATGGTGCATCTTCATACCTTACTTTGTTCTTCTCATCCCTATTTCTGTGCTAAATGTGAAGACTAAAACAAAGGATAAAAGATTTTTACTTTCATAAATTTAATTATTAGAACATTGAGAGGGGTTTGCCTCTTTAGGCTATTATGTAAAGAACCCCATTTTATTTTTTGCTAACAAAAAATATTACTACAGAACAGTAATGCAAAGGCTTTCATAACATATTTTGTAAACCTGAAACTTAACACTGAAGGTAAAGAAAAGTTCCATCTTAGATATTACACAAGACCATAATAACCTGTTCTCCCTTTTACTTACCCATGGATGTGACCATATGCACTCTGTCGCAAACTGGCTTGTTAACTTAGGTTCTTTGCTGTAATAGCATCCTTTTTCACAACACAGACCTATTTTACTGAGATATGTCTCCACGGAAAGAGAATTGGAACATGAAGTCTTGAGCTATTGCCTCTAGTTTGTATCTACTGTAACAGGCTGCCTCTACTCCTTTGCTGCTGAAGCTTTCCTAGCAGCGTCGGCATCTGTCCCTGTCTCCTACATTTGTTGCTGTCTCCCGCTTATATTTTTCCATCCTGGAATACAGCTGTTTCTGCTGCAGACTAAGTTTCAGTGAACAGTGCTTGTGCAACTAATTTGCCTGTATCTCTGTCAGGTTGGGACTCATTGCCTGGGGGTAACTTTGCCTCAACAACTTCTTTCAGGCCTGGTTTTATGAGCAGCATTTTGAGCTCTTTTGAAGTCTTTCCTGCACATTCCAATTTTCTTTCTGAGAGTAATTGTTCACATTCCAGTTTACCAATTAAGAATATGTTTTTGGCTTATTTTACATTTGGCTTATTTTACATTGCATAAGACATTTTTTCAAATGAAAATCCTCTATATAGATTTTCTGGGGAAATTCTGCCTTTTCCCAGTTAAAGGTTTCTCAGGCATCTTTGTGGCAGTGTTTTTTTTTATCTTGCAAACTGGTACCTTGTTGTTGGCAGAAAGCTTTGGTTTGGGTTTTCCCACCTTATGTGATTTTCCAAAAATGAAGAAAGAAAACAAGCAAAAACACAATAAAAAATAAAAATAAACAAAAAACCAAACAAACTAAGCTCCAAAACAAAAGCAGAAAATGGAAAAATAAAAGATTCTGTGCATGAGGTGAAGGTGTTAGGGCTTACAAGTAGACCTACCTCTCAGTTGTTTTTAACCATTTGAATGAGAATGAATAAATACTCATCACCTTCGCTGCCTGTTGTATAAAAGAAAACATTATTGCAGTATTTACCCATATGAAAAAATTACATAAAATTATGTGGTTACAAAGGTTTACTAGTAGTGTCATATGATATCAGAAAATCAGACTTCTATATCCTTCCACTTCTTTTATTGCAAGATGTCTTGGCCTCTTACAGCAGATATTAAGGCACAGAAGAGAAGCTGCTTCCAGCTTCTGCCCTGGAAACTGTGTACAACCCCATGTCAGGGAAGAGCAAGCACTCTGAAAAGTGTTAATTATCTTCATGCCACATTATTCCTGGAACTCCCCTTGCTGTAATGGCTTTGTACCTTTGGAAGTGCAACCAAGATAATGGATTTTAGCATTATGCTGTTCAAGGCTCGTTCTTAGAATAGGATGATGAACATGTATGTGGACCTACTTCCTGACCTATTGTTTTTAAGTTTGCATCATCCTTCTTCAACAGTCATTACCTTAAGAAGATCTTGACAGCCATGTCTTCTTCCCAAGATCTCTTCTTCTGGAATATGGTTCAGAAATGGTGGTAGGAAATTCCAGGTCTTGAAAGAAATATTAGTTTATATCTGGGAACTCAGATCCACCATAAATTTGTGAGAGCTCCATTTAAGAAAAGGGATAACAAGAAATAAGCAGAAAGTTCTCTGCTTTAAAGACTACAGACACAATGTTTCTTTCAGCAAGAAGTTATATCCCTTTCCAATTTCACATATCTTTTTCATTTGTCAAGATATACTTGACCAATTCTTCTCATCTTTTAATATTTTTCTCAACAGTGTTGCAATTATTTTGAGGTTTTAATAGCTGAAGAATTTTTTCACAAACTAAGAATTGTGTTCTAAACCCCACTTAACCCACTTAATACTGTAGACATGGCTACTAGTACTTTATTCATGGTTGTAGTGTTACAGAGGTAATCAAGGTCACAATGTTTTAGTTTCCCTAAGGAGGTCCAATCCACAACTGACATTGTCCTGTCTGAGGGACAAAAATCTATTCAATGATGAAGTGTTGCAGTCATTAAACTACAACATTGCAATCAATGTAAATCTTCCATTGGACCAAGAAAAGAAGGCAGAAGTATGATCAGTGCCCTGTGAGGCCTAATTTCCTTCAGCTTTCTTTCCTTTTCATACTAATTAAAGACAAAAAAGCTTGTGTACTGAATAAAACTTCTGGTTCAGGGTCATTGATTCCCTGTTCATCAGCACTGAGGCAGATCTTTGTGGAAGATCCATTGAAAAGGCACAAAGCACTTTTCCCATTCCTTCCATATCAGCATTTTTTCCTGCTCTATCTTTTAATAAACAAGTTGTCATGCTTCCACATCAAATAGAACTTTGACAAGTGGTGAACAGTTGTTATTAGCATAGTTACAGTAACAAAAATTTTATCTAGAACCTCCAAATCTTACTGGTATTTCTTTGTCTATGTTCCCTATAAGACCATGCAGTAACAGGATTTGGTTACACATTTCTGTTGACCCCAGGGGAGAAAATTCTGCATTGTCTGTTTCATGATATTTAAAAAAACAAAAACAAAAACCCACAAAGGCTTAAGATCCATATTGATGTAAGAAACATTGAAGGTTTAATCAGTAATCTGGATAATGAATGTTGGTATCTACAGTGGTGATTCTGTTACTTCAGAAGGACACTGATTCATATCTTTCAGCCTGCAAGATGTTTTACATAAGCTTTAATTGTTAAAAACACAATTCACCATAAGTCAACATCACATCAGTCCAAGATCATGCTATTTTGCATGGCATTAGAAATCTTGACTTCAGATTTTGCTTCCTTGCTTTCTTTATTCCTATTAGTGGACATATTTCTCCAGGCTGATCTTAAATTCTTTGAATGTTAATGAATGACTGCTCTGCAGTGTATCATCTGGTCCTTCCAGTTTTGTGTCATCTGCAAACTTGATGGGGGGAGGCAATCAGTTCCTTCTGTCATATCATTGGCAACAATAGTAAAAAGAGGTGCAAGGATAGACCCCTGTGGTTCTGGAGGTTCCTTTCCTCCAGTTAAAGTATCACCCATTAGTAGCTACCTGATGAGCCC
The DNA here is from genome assembly GCF_963264785.1 of Psittacula echo. NCBI lineage: Eukaryota > Metazoa > Chordata > Aves > Psittaciformes > Psittacidae > Psittacula > Psittacula echo. Next base: position 129,128,727 of record NC_137737.1, read on the forward strand.
AATCATTCTACTAGGTTTTTTATACTGATCCAGAATATAACATCCTAATACAATATATGTAAGACAGTATTGTGAGAGATGGCACTGAAAGTCTTGCTAAAGCTAAATTAAAAGACAACCAGTGACTTCGCTCACCCATAAATCCATGAGTCAACATTTAATGTTTGCACCGGGGTTATCACATGCAGATAATAGCAGATAAAACCATCAACATATTCTGTATCAAAACTCATCCACATTGCACATGGTCAGTCTTTTGACAGGCAGGTTTGAAGCACTTTCTCATGTTTATCTGCCCAAAGCTCAAAACATACACACAATAAGGTCAAATACTTTGAGAAAACAGAGAATAGGATGATGTCTTAAAAGATACCTTCAAGGAATTGGAGTCTGCCAACAGTGATATTTTTTCCATAGAAGTTGAAAATAAACACAGGTCTTCCTGCTTGTTTTGTCCTAGTCACCGTACTTCCATTTTCCAGTTCCTCCTGTGTCTGAAGTCATCCAGTCATGAAGAGGCTGGCAAGTTGCAGCTCTGAGTCTCCTGACTTCAAAATGGATGAAATGATAGTTTTAGTTAAAACCTTGAGGGTCTTTCAGTGTGGGACACAATAACCAGATCACTATTTCTAGACATTTTTGGGTCAGATACATCACCTCATTCAGTTTTCTCTATTTCTTCCTGTGGATGGTGGTGGGATCTTAAGTCTGGGCTGTATATTTTCTGGTATTCTGACATAGAATCATAGAATAGTTAGGGTTGGAAAGGACCTTGAGATCATCTAGTTCCAAAACCCCTGCCATGGGCAGGGACACCTCACACTAAACCATGCCACCCAAGGTCTCATCCAATCTGGCCTTGAACACCGTCAAGGATGGAGCATTCACAACCTCCCTGGGCAACCCATTCCAGTGCCTCACCACCCTCTCAGGAAAGAATTTCTTCCTTATATCCTATCTAAACTTCCCCTGTTTAAGTTTGAACCCGTTACCCCTTGTCCTGTCACTACAGTCCCTGATGAATAGCCCATCCCCAGCATCCTTGTAGGCCCCCTTCAGATACTGGAAGGCTGCTAACATCAAGAAACATTCAATCAAATGGATTGTATTTTCCAGCAAGTGATTTTTATTTTTTTTTCTTTAAGTTCCAACGCTTCTTACAAAGTTCTATCACTTCTATTTAATTTACTTGATATTACGCCTCTAAGTAAGCATTGCTGATTTCCTTTCATTCAGCTGCTGAAACGATTTTGGTTATTATCCACAACAGAAATGTTAACCATAAATGACTAAAGACCTGGTGAGCAGACCTTTTGAAACAGAAATCCATTGATTTCTCTGTCATTCGGATTCATTAAAACAGTGGTATTAACAGCTAAACAAACATGAGGAAGAATTTAGTTCATAGAGCTGATACTGCAACTCCAACTTTGGGAAAGGTATAGTTCACCTAAAACAGTATCAGAGTTTAGCTTGAATCCAGAGACTAATGTCTCTTGAATAACAGGCCTTGAAATACTCAAATACTTGAAAACAGTGTCCAAGTCTGAAACCATATTCTACACCTTGGTTTTGTACATATCTTTTTTTTGTATATGCCCTAGAAAAGGCTACCGGCAGTTCATCACTTTGTGTCTGCAGTTAAGTTGTATGACTATCTATCTAAACTCAGAGTACTTCTCACTGAAGAGCAAGCTTCATAAAGATACCTTGGAAAAGACACTGAGAGTAATTATCTTGCTTTGATTAGGAGGCACTTTACTTAAGAAAATTAAGGAATCTAGCAAATAAATATTTATATTTTCATGCTTGATCCTTTCAAACTGTCATATGAAACTCAATACATACTTACTGTTGCCAAAGACTCATGATTTGAAATGCCAAGAGGATAGAGCTGGCAAATAGGATGCTGATTCAAATGGAGAAGGGAAGACTGTCTCTCAGGCTTGATTCATTAGTCAGTGATCCTCTTCTAAGTAGATGGTGTTTTGTAAAGAATATTACTTGAGATCATGTAGAGGTGGAAGGAATAAATAGGCAAGTGAAGAAAAGATTTACTTGTAACTTGTTCACCTAAACTTCCACTCACAAGCCTTTCTTCCTCCCTTCTAGTTTCTGAAGGTCCCTGGAGATATAGGTGAGACGAAAGAAATTTTTGCATTGTAAGTGTGGGTGTTCAGAAGAGGGCTGGCTGATGCTGTAGTTAGGACTATAAGCAGATAAATATAGCTGAAATTGCATGTAGGGCTATCAAGAAGTGTTTTCATATATGCATTCACACTACACTAATAAAAGAGCTGTCTAGATGGACGTATATTCAAGTTCTTCTAACATGTCTCACCATAATATCACCACACTCCCTCCTGAGTATTCTCTGTAGAGGTATAGTGTGAATATGGCTGTAGACAATGCATTTCAAAGACCCCTAAATATCTAAATAACCCTTGTTTTCTTGCTAAGATATATCTTGCAATTAAAAACCTTTTTAATTAAAAAGTTATATAGACAAAGAATATTTTTTGCTTTTATCTTTGTTTATACACCTTTTACATATAATCAAGAGGAGCGTGACCAGCAGGTCAAAGGAGGTGATCCTGCCCCTCTACTCTGCTCTCGGGAAACCTCACTTGGAGTATTGTGTGCAGTTTTGGTGTTTTCAACATAAAAAAGACAGGGAACTGTTGGAACAAGTCCAGAGGAGGGCCACGAGGATGATCAGGGGACTGGAGCACCTCCCGTATGAAGACAGGCTGAGAAAGTTGGGGCTGTTCAGCCTGGAGCTGCATGAAGACCTCCCAGCAGCCTTCCAGTATCTGAAGGAGGCCTACAAGGATGCTGGAGATGGGCTATTCATCAGGGCCTGTAGTGACAGGACAAGGGGTAATGGATTCAAACTTAAACAGGGGAAGTTTAGATTGGATATAAGGAAGAAATTCTTATCTGTGAGGGTGGTGAGGCACTGGAATGGGTTTCCCAGGGAGGTTGTGAGTGCTCCATCCTTGGCGGTGTTCAAGGCCAGGTTGGATGAGGCCTTGGGTGGCATGGTTTAGTGTGAGGTGTCCCTGCCCATGGCAGGGGGGTTGGAACTAGATGATCTTAAGGTCCTTTCCAACCCTAACTATTCTATGATTCTATAAAGAAGAAACAGAATAAAGTTTTGGTTTTTTTTTTTTAGTATCTCTCAATTTTTAATCATTCAAATACCTCACAAACTTATGGTCTAAATATGGTTATAAAATTCTTGGGATAAAAGCTTTGCCCTGATCTGATAACTTATTTTAATTGCCTGCCAATAAACACATACTTAGCAAGACTATATAGTTCTCCATCAGTAGACCTTTTTGTGTTATTTTTATAGTCCATCTTTTATTTCAAAGGACTTTACAAGCTACAAACATGCACAATAGCAATTTTCTTTATATGGTGCTTGGAGGCATTACACAACAAAGTACAAATAGCTTATCTTTCACCCCCATTGAAATGTAGTCACCTCTGAAGTGAAAGGTGGCAGCTCTTTAATAGCGAAAGAAAAACACAGTATCTAATTAGAGGGGCAAGCTACATGTCATTAGAAAGAATGTGGTTGTTCAAACTCAAATCTTACATATGACTTACTAATCATTTTCCTGTTCCCCCCACTTCGCTTTACATACCAGGAGAGGAAAAAGCCTTAATGTACAACCTGCTCTTTACTTCGACCTTTTAGTTATCCTCTGCTGTTTTGCAGGACTTTCAGAACTGTTTGAGCTTGATCACTCTATGTTAGCTGTGAAAGAATCCAACAGCTGCCACTTCATCTGAAGGATTTTGGTGGGGAAAAAGGTTCTTTTAAACTAATTCCTCAGGCTGCTCACAACCTCAACTTTCCCCTTTAGATGTCCTCCATGGCTCCCGAACACTTTTGGGACTCTTTGAGCTGCCTGAGCTGTCTTCCTTTCCTGATGGTGGCATTTTCTCTTCAAAGAACAATTTGCTGCCCCTGTATTCTGTACAGGGAGAAAATGCCTTTGAAATCAATTTGGTTCTGCAGGCAAGTAGTAAGCATTTAAATAAATCTACTTCTCATTTGTTTAAAATTTGCTAACTCCTATAGCAGTTAAACAAGTATGAAGTGATTGTCCTTTAATGTTGCTTCCTTCTGATAGACTGCAACAAAGCTGCATCAGTTTCAAAGGTTTCCCCCTCCCTGCCTAGAATAGAGCTGTTATAGCCATAGCCCTTTGAATAGGAAATGGCAAATGGCACTAGCAGGACAGGCAGACAACTTAAGTCAGATTCACATAGCCTCAGAAGTTCTTCGAAGCAGAAGATGACATGTGAGAGAAATTGGAGGGAATGGAGTCTAACCTGAGAAAACATCTGTTGAAAGATTAATTGAAAAAGTCTCCCCACCCCAAACAAAGCAATAACAGCTGAAAGGAGAGGGTAAGAGATGAAAAGACAGTAGCTGTAGCTGTAGGGGGCTCCTATACTTGTCCAAATATTGCAAGACCTATTATTTAAAATAAAATAAAATAAAAAATAGTGTTCAGACAGGAATGCTCTCCATTCAAAGAGACTATTAAGTCCACATTTATAGCAGGGGGTCATGTTTAACATGTTTAACTGTTGCCATTTCCTGGATGCCCATGTTTATTAACATGACTTTTTCTAAGCAAGGGGCTTTGAGGATTTTTAATGTCTTACGGCTGTACCTCTGTTGTCATGTTGTCTGTTGTCATGGCTGGACAATACCCAGAACAGAGCTAGTTAGAGAAGAACAAACACATTCCAGGTAGCATCCTAGCATTAAACAGAAAGGACACTCATTTACCTCTACTTGCATCCATGGGCTAACCCTGTGCAGTTTACTAGCTTAGAATCATAGAATCACAGAATAGCTAGGGTTGGAAAGGACCTTAAGATCATCTAGTTCTAATCCCCCTGCCATAGGCAGGGACACTTCACTTTAGGCATGTTCAGATGTCCACTGAATGATACTCATGCCCATACCCACCTCCATTAAGTAGAAAATACAGTGGTCAGTAACCTCTGCAGCTGTGGTGTTCTGACTATCTCTGCATGCAGGAATGCCCATACACAAGAAACAAATAGGAAAGACAGGAGCAGAAGAAAAACTTATGAGCTTGGCAGCATGCAATTGCCTAAAGACCATTCTTTCAGACAGGATGGATATAGCCATTGATTTAAAACTAGACCTATGTGTGTTTTGATGAATGGACAGGTGAGCATTTTCTTAAATTTTGTGTAGCTTGGTTCTTGAGTTTAATGGAAGGTTGAACAGATCAGGGTATTGGATTACTTTGTTTCATACTTCTCAAAAAATATCATGGGAGTATTAGTGCCAATCTAGAAAATTTTCCAAGATGAACATGGAGAGTAGTGGCTTCTGCAGTTAATTTAAAAAATGTGGTAAGTAGTTAAATAATCATAAAAGTTTCTGTAACTTAAATATTTCTTAGAATAGTTATGAAGAGTTGTACATTTGACAAATAATTTTATCTTTAATAGAGTCATTATTTTTTCACTTTTTTAAACATTAAATGTGAAAAAATATAGTTCTTATTCCAGAAAACAATGTCAGTTTGTATAAAGTCTGGGCAATGTTACTTGACATAATTTTTATGCTTGATCATTGGGAAAAAATATTTAGGAGGTTGCTTTGTGTTTGGTTTATTTTTATTTGTTCACCTGTTTCAAGAAATGGCTGAGTTTAAAACCACAATAAACAAGCAAGCACTTAAGGATGCAAGTGGGAATTAGGCACAGATTTCTCTCTAGTTAATAACTGCATCTAACACTTGCTCATTGTGGTGGAAATAGACTTGAACCTTAATCTAAAGTCCACTGCGACAAATTGCTTTATTTTTCTAGTGGAGACTACTGTGAATGCTGAACATGCAGTGGACAAAGCAAATTTAAAGGCAAGTGAAGTAAACTGAAAAAACAGTTTTTTCTGGTTTTTTTTCCACCATTGAATCAGGGGTCATTGGACCAGAGACCACAGGCAGACACAGATGCTTCTTAACCCATCATCATATTAATAATTTAACACCACCAATCTCTCATAAAGGACTGAAATGTATTATTTTTTTTCCTTTTAGACTACATCTATCTCCTTTTTTTTGTCCTCCTTGCTTTAAATTCTGTTTTATGTAGACTTTCACCAAACTAAAGAACTTAACCAGAATCAGTGGAAATATTGTGAATAAATGGACACAACTCTTAGGTCTCTTGTAAACTTTTATACTTATTGTGCAGGAAACCAGTCTCTGCAGTGTTTTGGACTGTTCTTATGGTCTGCTGGCCACCAAGAACTAACCAGTGGTTCCTGGTTCCAAGTTCCTGCAGGTTCTCAGTCTCTCTCTTAAACCTCCATTTTGTCAATAACTTAGAATATATTCTAAAAGAAGTCACAAAAGACTTTTAAATATTAGTTTCACTCTACAATTCACATAGAAAATCCATTACCACAATTGGGTAATACTTAACAAATATTACTTTATGAACATATTAATGAAGGAGATAGAGTTGGTGAACTGTCGCTCATTTAACTGCTTGTTATGAGTTAGTCCCAGTAGACAGCTTAATCATCAACCCTACAGCCACTAGCTCACTCTCCCTTATAAGTGAGATGAGAGAGAGAATTGGAAGGGTACAAGCAAGAACATTTGTAAGTGGAGATAAAGATGGTTTAATAGGTGAAGCAAATCTATGCATGAAAGCAAAGCAAAATCAGGAATTCATCCACTACATCCCACAGGCAGGCAAAGGTTTAGCCATTTCCTGAAAGCAAGGATTCATCATGTTGGTTGGTGAAGAAACTTGAAGACAGATGGTTACTTAGGAAGACAGATGCCATAACTATGAACATGTCCCTCCTTTTCCTCTTTCCCCTGGGTTTTATTGCTAAAAACAATGGTATCCCATATGGTATGAACTATCCCTTTGGTCAGTTGGCATCAGCTGTCCCAGATGTGTCCTCTCCCAATTTCTTGTGCACTCCCAGCCTACGCACTGGCAGGGCGGCATGAACCAGAGAAGGCCTTGACTCTGCATAAGCACTGATCAGCAATAGATAAAACATCCCTGTGTTACGAACACTGTTTTGGTCAGGAATCCAAAACAGCACCTCATGGCTTTCAGGAAAAAACTTAACTCCATTCCAGCCAAAACCTGTAGCACCATCTCACCTTCTCATCCTTACCTGGTTTACACGTAATTAGCTCAGGGATTGTAAGGAAGTAAATCCTTTTGGAGATTATTTTTAGAAGAATTAACTCAGAGTGGGTTAGGGAATCTTGAACAGTTTCAGATAATGCACCACAGTTTCTACTAGGAATGTAAACATGTAATGCAGGAAGTCACTACAGTGAGATAAAATAAATATAGTACATTATACAAAAACCTTTGTGGGTCAAGGCAGGATGCTGAGAGGAGAGCAGACAATCAGGAATAAAATGAGTCAGTAACTTACCAGTGAAGGATAAAAATCTGGAGGGATGAAAGGAAAAGAAAAAGTATACGTTAGCATAATGGAAAGTGTGAAATTAGAACAAAAGTGAAACTCAAGAGAAAAGATGTCTTTCAGACCTCAAGGTTGAAGAAAATCACTTTGGTAACATGAAAAAGTATTTTGTGAAGATTCAGGGAGTATAAAAGTTCATCTCACAAAATTTTGCTAATATGGATCAGAAAACAAGGCATTTTCCTGGAATTACCTAATGAAGATTTTCTAGAAAGAAGTATATTAAGGAACAAATGAGAAGATCAAAACTATCTAAATCCTTTCTGAGTTCCCATACAAAATGTGCTTAATTATTCAGGCCAATAAATCAACTCATCCTGAACTTTTGCTGTTATGAACTGAGCTAGTTTTTCTCGTGCCATGACAGAAAGAATAAGCCATTTTTTCCTTCACAATTTAAATTACAATGGTTTTTGAAAGATAATGAGAGCAAATTACACTGTTCTGGTGGACGCACAAACTGATGACAAAAAATATTCTTGCAAAAGAATCAACAAGCATCACAGAAAAAATAAAGTTCCTTTGTAGGCATGAAATTTGACTTGTTGGTCGATTAGAAACTAAAATGAGGTAGAAAGGTCTCATTCTTCTCTCATACTTGTTCTATATTCTTTTGACGTAAGTGCAATTTATTCCAGCATTATCTGTTGTCAGAAGAAACTTAAATCTAAAGAATGTATGCTATATGATCTTGTAATTTTGATTGCACTATCACGTAGAATAATTTTCTAGCATGTTGGCTTTACAGTTTCTGAGTTTTAAAAGCATTTTGTTTAGAAATGAAAGGTATAGCTCTTTCATGCCTACACATTCTCTGATTACATAAAGTGAGCAAAATCAAAAGTGATTAACATTGGTAAAATAAGAATTTATTTCAGTGAAAAAATGTATGAACCATAATTGAGTTTTTATTCAGCAAACTTCTCAATTATACAGTAAAAATGTTCTCACATAGTTGTTTCATTGAATTAATCCTTCCAAGTGCAACTAAAACTAATAAAATATTAGTGACATTAGTTCAACACACTGGACAAGGCGCAAGCCTTAGGGTCAGATTGATGAGGAAAGCATGCTATCCTTTCACGTATGCAAAGTTTGGTTGGTAGACTCATGTTTTGTAATTGAATTGCTTGCAATTCAGAATTGCTTAATACTAATGAAGAAAAACAAAATTTTAAGTTACTTTATACTTATCCGTCTCTTTTTGCTGACTCACACCATTCCCTTTCACTCAGCATTAAACCTGAAAGTGTATTACAAGCAATTAATAAATTGCAGTGTATGATACTTACTTATGCATTCGAAGAGCTTTAGAATATTAGCAGAATACAGGCTATCCACTTTGACTTGTCAGCAGCAGCTAAGTAGCTACTTTAAAGGGTCATGTACAAAATAAAGACTGACGCCTTGTGGGAATAACGATTCCTTAGATTCAGAATGAAATATCCAATAGATAGCAGCCAATACGGAAAGCAAAATATCAAAACTGCCTGCAAATGAGACAGCTGGTATCTTTAGCTCAATAACTGAACTAATGGAGGATAATTTGGCGCATCCTCAAGATCTACTCTGCTTACAGTTACTGTCTATCTATAATAAGTTGATTATCATGTTTAGAATATTTAGACCAAGCTTTATAATTTATTTGAAACATGTCTGTAAATAATTGCACTGAGTAGGTAGACTGGCATCAATCAAAAGAGAAATAAGTTACACATGAATGAGAAAAAAGATACAAAAAAGGTCTGTGATACTCAAAAATCTTTTTGCTTAGAAAAATATTCAGTCTCTTTGAATTACTAGAGTTAATTTGTTCCCTTTCATTCTACTCCCTTAGGATACTTAAGATTAGGAGTCAAAAAAAAAAAAGGTGAATACTTACACTCTTGATTCGTACATGTGCTGGTTTTTGTTGGGATAGAGTTAAATTTCTTCATGGTAACTAGCATGAGGTTTGTTTTGAATTGGTGCTGGAAACACTGTTGATAGCACAGGGATGTGTTATTAACACAGCAGACACAGCCAGGACAACTGACCTTGACTGACCACAGACATATGCCATACCATATGACATCGTGCTCAAAATATAAAGCAGGGAGAAGAAGGAAGGAGGGGGACATTTGGAGTGATGGTGTTTGCCTTCCCAAATAGCCATTAGACGTGATAGAGCCCTGTTTTCTGGAGATGGCTGAACACCTGCCTGCCAATGGGAAATGGTAAATTAATTCCTTGTTCTGCTTTCCCTGCATGCACAGATTTTGCTGTACCTGTTAAACTGTCTTTATCTCAACCCACGAGTTTTCTCACTTTTACCCTTCTAATTCTCTTCACCATCCTACTGGTGAGGGAAGTGAGTGAGCAAGTGGCTGTGTAGTGCTTAGTTGCCAGCTGGGCTTAAGCCAAGATAATCCTTTTTGGCACCCAACATGGAGCTTGAAGGGTTTGATACAATAACAGATTTGATGTAAACTTTTAGCATTTATTAAAGTTCATAAGTGCAATATTATGTTTCTGTAAAGCTTTTGGACTGAACCAGGGAAGATTCTTAGAAAAAATTCCAGAGAGAGGCAGAAAAGGTAGTTTAGGATTAATAAAGCTTTCTTTACACAGTTGAAGTTTCATGTCCTATGTTAAAAATTTCCACTGTCACCGGTTTTTGTGGTCACGTGAAATAATGCAATATGTATCTTTGCATATTTTTAACCATTAAATGTATTCTTCAAATATTCCATGTTCTGGAAAACAGTCTGGGTTTAATTAGCTTTTCATGAAAATTGTATTTAGCCTGTCTAATATTCCTCATGATAGAGGCATGCACTGTCTTCCATTTGCATGTTATTATAGGATCCAATGTCATAAATGTTATAATAAAGTAAGTATAATAAAATAAGTATATCTATGTCTCATATAGATATTCAATCTTAAACTGTAGAGAAAAAAAAATGTACACTAAAGTATGAACTAAGTTGTTACTATCAGAGACATAATAAACATACATTCATAACTTAATCAGTTGCCACTATTTTATCCTGGGGGCTGGCAACCTATTGTTCATTAGAGTATAACTGTTGTTACATTGATGTGTGGAAATAATCTATGAATTTTTTTGTCTTATCTATTTTGATCTAATTTTGTCAAGACAGCAATGGAGGCTTTTTTATATTCCAATTTTATCAGAATAAGCACCATGAAACATAAATCTGTCTCTTTTATGCTTGTGCTGTCCATTTGCCTCCATCACTTTAACCTTGATGTGAACCTTTGCTATGGCTGCAGCTCATGGATTGGGAAATCCTTTTCTAGCCACCTTGCAGCTCTCCTTATCTCTACCAGATTCTGCTCTTTGTCTGGGCAGACACTCCTAACTCAACATGAATTCTGGCAGGGTAACCTCCTTCAGCTCAGGCTTCCATGAAGTACCATCCCCGATCCTGGTGCTCCTGGAAATGTCCCCAGCTCTTACACTACACACAGCAATGCACAGTAACATTTCTCATATCCCCTTGCTTGCCTGATTTTGTTGTTGTCCAGTAGGCAAGATATTGTCCTTGTTGTGTCCCTTATGCCAGCCAGAAGCCCCTTACAGCTGCAAGCATCTGGAATAATCTTCAATATTTATGTCTCCACACATATTATCTGTTTTAAATGTCAACTGAGAACATAATTGTTTCTTAATTCGTCTATGCCACTGGTATTTGTTTCTTACTCAACTGTCAATATTTTTAATTAAACCTATAATATAGTCACATGATTCCTTTAAATCCTCTATACATATGTTGTATTTATGCATTGGTAATTTACACTGAATAGATTTTAAAAGCCTATTCCTTTACCATTCATGAGAATACCTACTGTTTATTTAATAACTACCATATTATAAAGTACATATGCTATCTATAAACTACAGAAGTCTTAAAACCCACACAACCACACACTAATTTAACATATAAAACTTTGATTTTTTTCAGAGTGATTTCACAGAACATGTGTAATAACAAAACCACATGTTTTTCTAATTTGTCAGTTGTTGTTATTTGTTGTTTTCAAATTTTGAAAGTTGTATTTGATACTTAGAGAAAAAGTAGGGTTTGGTGACAAAAGGAAGCTGGTGGCTATTTTTTTTTTTATGCCTTTTTGTTTTCTTATTATGGAAAACTAGCAGGAGATTCACCTAAGTAAACAATGTAGATGTTACCGCATACAAAGTCAATTTCTTGCTTGGCATAGGGAATGACCAGTTTGCTTTAAGCACAAGCAGATGTTTCTATCTGACCATCTGGCCTTTATTTGCTTTATCCAAAATCCTATGCTCCCTTATATGCACAGAGGAAAAAGATGGTAATGATGATTTCTTTTTTCTTGGTTGTTGTAGTAAACCATAATTGTGCTGTTTCTTGGTAGTGATGAAAAAGTATTCAAATAAAATATTGCAAGTAATTAGGAGATATTTTAAGTGAGGAATGAGAAAAGGATTGCTCCATTCAGCAGATCAGCACATTTGACAGTTCTGATTTGAAATGTCATGAGCCCATCTCATCTTTGTTCTGCACAGAACCTGTTACTGAATGTCTATGTGCAGCTGACCTGTAAGGAAAGTATGACTGAGTCCTCATTTATACCTAAGCCTTGCATACATGGTCTGCAAAGGGGTATGTTTTATTCCTCAGTGACCAGCTTTCATCAGCTCTATAATTTTTTAATCCCTTCAGCCAGCATTCTTTTTATTTTGATTAAGCTTGACAAATTGGAAATACTAGGGTCAAGAAATTAAAATTCAGGTAAACACAAACCTGCTTGATTTGACTTAAAAACTTTAGGATACTTTCTTGTATTTGTATTTTCAGTGACTCTGCAAAGATATTAATACTTGAAAATTGAGCTTAAGGTTTGTTAAAAAGTGATGTTAATATCAACATGTCCCTGCAATGACTTTCTAAAATCTGGAAGTTTCAAGAATTGACACATTTCCTCACCCTACACTGCAGATTAATCAAATGAAGGTCTGCTTTTTTAATCATAATGCCAATGATTAGGACCGAATACTGCCTATAGAAACAAGCTCCAACCCTCTTAAAATAATTTTCAGATTTGAATCACATGCAAATCCATTGATAAATGTAGTGAATATATTATAATTTAAATTTTCTGCTGTAAGATCCAAATATTTCTGCCTCTCCTTTACAAGCTGAAATAAAACAAAAAAGCTTTGTGCTGGAGACGTGTCAGCAAGTGTCAGTTGAGCAAAGCTACAAATTCTCATGTAACTCACTGGCTGAAGTTAGCCAAGTAGGTACAATTACAAGTCTCTTCTCTTATAAATATGTTACATTAAAAGATCAGTCTAGTTTTCTTTTAATATTAGTTTATTTTAGAAATTGCACATGCTTACTGGAAACCTTTTTGTTCTCATGTGAATGTTAAAATTTCCACTTCTGAAATGTGAAGATCAGCAGCCTACCGTACAAATTCCTGTAACAAGCAAACACTTAGAAGTCGTTTTCTACATTTACTGCAGTACATTAGGCTTTCACTACTTCCATGAGTTGCATTGCACACTTTCTGCTTAATTTTCTTTAATTTACTGTGAGACACAAAATATTAACACTGCTAGCAGGAAGACTCAGACTGAAAGTGAAGTTGGTTACTACCTTAAGAAAGCCAATTTGTGTTCTCCATTATATCATTGTGAATCAAGACTAACTATATTGACTTCAGTGAGGAAAAGGGTTGACAGACTTATTGCTACTTCTACAAAATGATCCATTTACCTTTAATGATACAACAGCACAGTTAATTGTTTAACTCTCACCGAGAAGATTGTGTCTGGGAACAGCAATGGTGACTTCCAAGGCTGAGAACGGCAATGGTGACTTCCAAGGACAGGTGAATTTTGTGCAGATTTCAAGTGGGTGAGCTTAGATAATTTAAATGGTTAAAACCATCTGTTCTGATGTTTTTCCTTTTTTACTCTCAAATGTTGCCTGTCTCAAACAGGACTTAATCGATGAGAAGTTAGTTTAGAATAATTGGCACAAGTTCCTCTTTTGGCACAACTCTTCTTTACATCTACACATTCTTGTCTGGACAGAAAGAGATTAATCTCTTAATTAATCTAGACTTTTGTTTATCAGTCATCACTGTTGTGTTTGAGTGCATCATAAGCATTAGAGAAGAATTCTCTGAGTTGGGGAAGCAGCATTTTAGAGCTCAGAAGGGCTGAAAATCAAAGAAATTAAAGTCAGAAGTACCCTTTTCAAAGGCCCAACATCAGGCACCAGCTATCTGATTCTTTCAGAGTACTTGGGCATTTTTGCTAGCTCTTCATCTGCCAGTCATGATATCCATTTAATTCTGCTGAAATCAGGGATTTCAGGTCAGACATGGAGTGAAATACATACTCTTAAATAAAGTACCCAAAGAATATGACAATATATTATTAGCTTTGAAAGCACTGGTTTGAGTTACCTGACTGCTGTCAACCACGAACTGTGTCATAGCAGACTGTAGTGCAAAGGGTTTCACAACAACCCAGTTTCTCAGGGTCATGTTTACCTAAATTAGATGGAAGGTTAAGTTTTGTTGTTTCATTCCTCATCTCTTCTGTATAAAACTTCCATTTTCTGCAGCATATGAAAAAAAAGATTCTAAACAAAACCAGTTTACATGTAATTTAAATATATCGATGTACCCTTTGATCTAAATCAGGCAACTGTTCTATGAGAAAAATAGTGTATGATTGCAGAACCAAAGACTGTATCATAATGCTGTATCATGTTGGGCAAAATTAATTACATAATTTCCTAACATACTAGGTCATATAACCTATATTTACACATACATATCATGGTTTATCATAAACAGAGGACTCATACAGTCACTAACCAGACCTTCACACTTGAACTTTCAGGTAAGAAATATCACCTGTTCTGTCTCAGAAAAGGAGAAAATATATTGTTTTCCATTGGATTTCACTAATATTTAGTGACTTTTTTTTATCTTACCTTCTCAACTGATGTGATTTCATCCTTACTTGCTCTTAATTCCTTAGCTCTAGTAGTTGTAAGGTAGTTTAGTTCTCCTTCAATGAGGCATGACTACTTCAAATTGCTTTCTCTTCACGTTAAGATTATCAGCATTGACACTTGAGTATTAGATCTCTACCAGTAATGTTCACCCTGAATTTGAAGGTGAAATTGCAACTATAAAAGCAAAGTAAAAGGGTACTGGGACTTATCATTTGCAATGCACATACAGTAAAGTATCTTTTAAAAGTTATTTACCTTCTTTTCCACCAGCACATGACGTTCCCAGAAGAACAGTACCTTTTCAGCAAGACATAAGATATTCATACCTATCAGAAAGGGTCTGTTCCTTGGGCACCACAGCTAAGTTCCCTCATGCAACAGGGATTCTGTGGTTAGTGTCTGAGACAAAACACACTAAAGTCAATGGAAAAGTTCAGAGTGACTTCAGATGTCTTTTGACCAAGCCTTCACACAACATGCTGTTATAAAACCATCTTTTTCGTCTTAAATCTGCTTCCCTGATCACCTTTAAGGTGATTAGTTCTGACTGGGTTTTTAGTTCTGACTGGGTTTTTGCTGGCCCTCACTTGCCAGAAGTGACCAAGCACAGAACTAAATCAATCTTTGTCAAGCCTGTAACTGAGCACTTCCCTAATTTATGAGACAACTTTTCCATTAACAACAAAATCTTGAGAATTAAATAAAAACAGACCTTCACAGGTGCTGCTGCATTGGTGAATAAAATAAAAACATTGATAAATGTAGACCCCATTTCCAAGGCTGACTTTGAAAAATTCCATGTCACACACCCAGGTCATACTCTGACAACAATTAGGAACACTAAAATAAATAGTTAGCAATTCTTTGTTATGACAAGCTATGCAAAGTTGGCTTTTTTTTTTTTTTTTTTTTTTGCAAATAATACTGTAGTCTGTGACTATGAATTATGACATCACAGTGTGTCTGCTAGTTCTCAGTATCTGTACTGCTATGCCCCTTTCACAGCATGATAATTTCTTAATTTTAAATCTGATTCAGCTGAGACTTGATGAAATTTTACACAGAGAGATGGAAATATTTCCTCAAGTTTTGCTGGAATTTTTTCCATTGTTGTACTAAACCACTTACTCAAAACTCAAGCTGAAAATTTTTTCCTTTGGTCTTTCTAATGAAGCTTTGAATATCTCATCAATTAAGACAGTTAAGCTAGACCAGATAAATCACTGAAAAATGCAAGAACCATGACAGGGAGATGGATTGATTACCTAATAGGTATTTTATACATCTAAGGGCTGTGTCCTTGAAACTGTGAAAAATGAATAGTTCATTGATGTCAGTCATACTGTTTTCATCAAGCTTGAATCAAGTATTATATTTTATGATTTTGTGAAGTTAAAAAATAATATTTAGTTGTTTCATTTTTCTACACTTCTCTTCCACTTTTTGAATGTGTTTGGATTTGGAAAAGTAAAGGAATATCATTACAGAACTTGTTGACACAACACATTCAACATCTCTTTGAATTGAAAATGAAGTTGAGAAGGTGCTTACTTGAAAGAAATCCAAATACTGGCTCTTTGAGATTTATTATGTTTAATAATGCTGCATAATTTTTATTTTTTCATTTATGCAAATACACACACATAGACTAAGTCTAGAATACTGTCAGTTTCTAAACTTCTGTGGACTATGTAAAGGTTTTGCATAAATCATCAAAAAGTCTCTCAATCAATTTGAAACCAGTTTTTTGAAGCACCATAGGAATAGAGAAAAAAGGATACGTCAGACTTGTAGAAGCAGGAAAAAAAAGGAAATAGGAGTTTAGGGTATAATTTTTTTTTTGTCCCACTGATAACAGATTTAAAATATTAAATGTTTACAACCTTATCACTACATATATTATTTTGGGAGTTTTTTTCCTGTTTTGAGCAGACCAATATTTAAAAAGTATAACAAGCATTTGATAAACCACTGTCCATCATATTTGAAAAATCATGGCAGTCAGGTGAAGTTCCCGACAACTGGAAAAAGGGAAATATAACCCCCATTTTTAAGAAGGGGAAAATGGATGACCCGGGGAATTACAAACCAGTCAGTCTCACCTCTGTCCCTGGCAAAATCTTGGAGCAGATTCTCCTGGAAGGCATGCTAAGGCACAGGAAAACAAGGAGGTGGTTGGTGACAGCCAGCATAGCTTCACTAAGAGGAAATCTTGACTGACCAATTTGGTGGCCTTCTATGATGGGGCTATGGAACTGATAGACAAGGGTAGAGCAGTTGACGTCATCTACCTGGACTTGTGCAAAGCGTTTGACACTCTCCCACAAGACATCCTTGTCTCTAAGTTGGAGAGACATCAATTTGATGGGTGAACCACTCGGTGGATAAAGAACTGGCTGGATGGCCGCATGCAAAATGTTGTGGTCAATGGCTCAATGTCCGGCTGGAGACCAGTAATGAGTGGTGTCCCTCAGGGATCGGTGTTGGGACCGGTCTTGTTCAACACCTTTGTCGGTGTCATGGACAGTGGGATTGAGTGTGCACTCAGCAAGTTTGCCGATGACAAGCTGTGTGGTTTGGTTGATATGCTGGAGGGAAGGAATGCCATCCAGAGGGACCTTGACACGCTTGTAAGGTGGGCTGATGCCAACCTTATGAAGTTTAACCGTAACAAGTGCAAGGTCCTACACCTGGGTCAGAGCAATCGCAGGCACAGCTACAGGCCTGTCAGAGAAGAGATTCAGAGCAGCCCTGCAGAGAAGGACTTGGGGGTATTGGTCGATGAGAAAATGAATATGAGCCGGCAGTGTGCACTTGCAGCCCAGGAAGCCAAGTGAATCCTGGGCTGCATCAAGAGGAGCATGACCAGCAGGTCGAAGGAGGTGATCCTGCCCCTCTACTCTGCTCTTGTGAGACCTCACTTGGAGTATTGTGTGCAGTTCTGGTGTCCTCAACATAAAAAGGACATGGAACTGTTGGAACAAGTCCAGAGGAGGGCCACGAGGATGATCAGGGAACTGGAGCACCTTCAGTATGAAGACAGGCTGGGAAAGTTGGGTCTGTTCAGCCTGGAGAAGAGAAGGCTGCGTGGAGACCTCCTAGCAGCCTTCCAGTATCTGAAGGGGGGCTATGGGGATGCTGCGGAGGGACTATTCATCAGGGACTGTAGTGATAGTACAAGGGGTAACGGGTTCAAACTTAAACAGGGTAAGTTTAGACTGGATATAAGGAGCAAGTTCTTTACTGTGAGAGTGGTGAGGCACTGGAATGGGTTGCCCAAGGAAGCTGCGAATGCTCCATCCCTGGCAGTGTTCAAGGCCAGGTTGGACAGAGCCTTGGGTGGTATGGTTTAGTCTGAGGTGTCCCTGGCCGTGGCAGGGGTGTTGTTGGAACTAGATGATCTTACGGTCCTTTCCAACCCTAACTATTCTATGATTCTGTGATATATATATATGTACATAATCACGAGCACTACAGAACATGATTGTACACTGGTGGAAAAGGGACAAGCGTTAGAAAAATCTCTAAATAAAGTTCTTAGTTCAAAATACAGATTGAAGTAGAAAAGTTACTATCATCAGTTGATGTTACAGAGAGAACACTATAACATTCTAGTTGCTGTCCATCTATTTGAAGTATTGTTTGCATACACAGAAAAAATATCCTAAGTAATTCAGATTGGAAGTTGCAAGTAGCACCAAGCTCTCTAAAGTCAAACCTAAAACATAAATCCTAACCTGTAAAGTTTTGGAAGATAATTAAAATTAAAAACAAAAGTATAACAGGACTATTGGGGGGGGGGGGGAGGAAGATGGGGGAGAAGAAATTCATAACACCCACACCCTCATTTGCTTAGTCAGGGTCGCATAGAACAGGTTGCCCAGGGGCATGTGTAATTAGGTTTTAAATATTTCTACAGAATAGGGAATTTTTTTTTCTACAGAATATGTGAAATCTGTTTCAATGTTTGACCACCACCCCAGTAAAAGAAGAAAAAAGTGGTTTGTGTTCAGCTAGATTTTCATATTTTCAAATTTATTCTCATTGCCTCTTTTCTTGTCAGTGAGCTCTGCTGAGAAGTCTGGTTCCCTCTCCTTTATTCCCTTCCATTAGGTGCTATATATATTGATAGGATCTCCTTGAGCCTTTTGTCTTCCAGGCTGAATAGTCCTAGCTCTGGCAACATTTCACATAATCATAGAGTCATCTAGGTTGGAAAAGACCTTTAAGATAATCAAATCCAACCTTTACCCCAGGACTGACAAGTCCATCACTAAACCAGGTCACTAAGGGTCTCATCTACACAACTTCTGAACACTTCCACTTCTCCTCGCGTTAAATATGCTCCTGTCCCTTGATTATCTTTGT
>NC_137737.1:129150147-129277647 GCF_963264785.1 Psittacula echo
TTAAAGACAAATCTTACACACACACACCAGTAAAATTTCATAGCCTCAAACAGTCTGTAGTCCACTGTCTGGAGTGTTATGACACATTCAACAGCTAATGAAATCAGGTGGGTGCAAATGGAAAGTACCTGCACAGCTGTTATATATTGGTTACAGCTACAAAAGTTATCAAAAAAACTACAATCTGTACCATTCTAATGATAAATATGTCAGCTGCAGGATTGTGAGTACTTTATAACATTTTAATTTTAAACTATCTGATTTTTTTTTTGAAGCACAATCATTTCCAAACACACAGCATGAAATACAAATGCTGATCATTACTTCCCCACTCTTTTAGAGGAAATACAGCTGTTTTCAAGACATTTTTTCAAAATAGTGCAACTTAAATGTACATGAAGTGACTGAAGATGTTTTGAAAACTAAGTAAACCTGTCATGAGCTTGACAAGGCTGCCAATGTAAAAGCAAACAGCTGTACAATGGCAGCAGAGAGGCACTGTGCTGTGTTTAAATACAGCCAGGCAGAAGCCAGTGGATAATGCTCAGTAATGGGTTAATCAATACTTATTATGGTTTTATTGGTTCACTAAAGAGAGAACAGAACCTAGTGAGCACAGAGTCAAAAAATCACTGCATCTGATCTAGATAACATCTTCTCTCCCTTAGGGATTTCCCTATTCAAGAATCCAATTTACCATGCCTGATTGACAAGGATTGGATCCTAGGGAATCACATAACTCTTTTTAGGACCCAATAAAATCCTAATGGATTTGTCTGACCGGTCAGGAGATTCAAGTTTTACTAAACTGAGGGGCTTTGTTGCAATTAGCCTGTATTCTACTTGCAGTTGAAAAGCTATTAGTAGTCATTGCTTTCTAAAATGCTGGAGTCATGCTGGGTTGTGAATGCCAGATAGAGTTATCTTTCTTTGCAAAAGAAGGCTGTTACAATGGACCACAAAATTCAGAAAGCTTACTGTTAAATCACGTTAAATTAGTAACCCAAATGATTAAAAATAGTATCCTTGAAGTTAAGGACAATACTTTTGGTTTTGCATCTTATGCTATTAAAAAGATACTATACAGCAGACTGCAGTCTTTGAAATACATTTTCAGGAATAAATGTATTATTTAAATTAATATATTTGATATTGCTAAAAAAGAATAAACAGATGAAGGTATTGCAAGATTGCAATATCTTGCAAGATATCAAAGATTGACAATCTGTGTTAATCTGTTAATCACTGTCAAAAGCTATTTGCGAATGTTTTGATATTGTTAATACTATCTTTTATTTTATTTCTGCGAATATTTGTATGAAAAAGAAGACTGGTTCAAGACTGAATGTCTTCTTGTTTCACTTAAAGCCCTATCCTGCCATGCAGAAGTCAGAAAGGCATAAGCTTTGAGAACTGAAATATTGTGTCAGCCTATTCCTGGCCTGGAAAAGTAACAGGAATGCCCTAGACTGGATCTCAAATAATTGGGTATAACAGTCTTAGTTTAATGATTTAACTTGTACCAGACCATGCTCACCTGCATGTCTCAAGCCTAGTGATTCCTTTGTACCACAACTGGAGTAAGTTATTCTCATTTTTTCCAAGTAACAAGTTTACACAGGCAGCAACCGTCATGCCAACTGACTTGCCACAAAGGTACATATTAATTTGTCTCCCACAAGAGTGAAAAAACAAAACAAAAAAAAAAAAAAAAAAAAAAAAAAGAAGGAGAAGAAGCTATTTAATAGCTTTAATAGTTTTGTGATTAGAGTCATACAGGACTATTTGCAGAAATTCAGTAGCTGTTCCTTTTACAGCATTTATATAATGAAAAGTGTTGTTTATATCACTTAATAACTGATCCTCCTTTATGCTGTAGGTTTTGATTTGTTTAGAAATCAATATGAAGGCAGAAACAGCTATAAAACCAAGTTACAAAGAAGCAATAGGCACTTATTAAAGCAATGCAAATTTTCGTCTACAAATCTCTCCCTTTGGAAGGAAAGAATGAAGAAATAACAGCAAGACTGCTTTTTTTATTTTCTTGCCTCTTATTCCTTCAAGATTCTGGAGTTTGCCAACACAAATCTGGCAAATATTCAGTGGTCTGCTTCAGACTGTCATACGTACTCTGCACCTTTTTTATCTCCCAACACTACTGAAATATTGGAGTAGAGGTCTCAGAAAATATGTAAACTTTAAGCTGCATTATGCTTTACCATGATGCTTTCCTCACTCAGTAGAGTAAGGAAGAAAGCTCCTCTGAGGTCTTGTCTGCAGCTTCCAAATATCTTTTTTTAGATACTTTCACAGATGTCCCTAGACATGAAGCACTGAACAGAATTTAGGCATCTAAGCTACTTCTATAGTCAATGAAGAAAGATGATTGTCTTTGGAATGTGCTTAATCTCATGCTATGGTAGAACATAGAAAACATACACAAACATAGAATCACAGAATCTCTTGAAGTGCTCATACGGATGAAGTTCATGTGTTTAAATGGCTTGCCTCTGTCTCTTATAGTCACATATACCTAGATATCTAATAAAAATTCCTAAGGAATTTCTTTAGAAAAATATTCCTCACTCACAGATAAGCTATTTTTCAGGTCATAGTGACTGATTTTATGGTAAATAATGCTCAAAGAAAGTATATATTAGACAGCATTAGAGCCAGAAGTTTTTTATTTATTTCAAGAAAAACAACATCGTGGTTAATGGCAAGGCGGTTACCCCATATCATCCACCTATTATGCCTTGTTTTATGGTAGGTTTTCAATCTCTTATAATGTGGAACATATTTTAATAGACAGATTATTTAGAGTCTGCCTTACCTCTCCCAAATCACAGTCACATAGACCACTTCCCTTCTTTTTGACTGCCCGACAGTTCTCTGGTAACTAGACTAATTCCTCAAATGAAAATTTATGTAAGGAAAGTAGGCAGGTCAAAATTTTCAAATGTGAATATTGGCTTGGAATACCCACCTTAACATACAGAAGCAGCCTTCCTTTCTAGAGGAAGGGTTACCATCTTCTTCTGAAACTTATCAAATTTCTTGCAGATTCTAATGTGCTTGCAAGATATCGCTACGTCTCATGTCCTGGTTTAGCAGTAGCAGTCGTTTTTTCTCCTTCTTAGTAGCTGGTTCAGCGCTATGGTTTTGACTTTCAGTCTGGGGATAATACTGATAAAGCCGATGTTTTCAGTTGCTGGTCAGAATGTTTACTCTGACCAAGGACTTTGTGAGTCTCATGCTGTGCCAGGGAGGAGGGGAAGCTGGGAGGAAGCAGAGACAGGACACCTGACCAAAACTAGCCAAAGAGGTATTCCATACCACAGCATGTCATGCCCAGGATGTAGAACTGAGAGTTCCCGGAAGGGCTAGAACACTGCTGGGTGGGGGGGCGAGGTATTGGTATCGGTCAGCAGGTGGTGAGTTGTTGTACTCTCTTCCCTTGTTATTTCCTTTATCATTATTATTATTATTGGTGGTAGCAGTAGTGATTTGTGTTATACCTTCGTTACTAAACTGTTCTTATCTCAACCCAACTGGGAGTTACATTCTTTTGATTCTCCTTCCCATCCCTCTGGGAGCGCGGGGAAGAAAAGGGGGGAGTGAGCGAGTGAGACTTCGTGGCTGACAGAGTTTAAACCACAACACATTGGAAGTTCTTTTTCAGTTTCAGAATTGAAACAAATCTGCAAATTTTAACAAATTTTCACTTTGATTTCAACTTTTAAGGCACTTCATTTAGTTCTCAAAAACCATATTGCAATGCAACAGTGAACATAACTATAATGTTATTTAAAGCAATTTCACATCAAAAAATGTGTCCAATTTCAGCATGTATAATCCTTTCAGTGTGGAGGTGTGATTGTCAGACATATTGTGGCCAAGTTGCTCCAATTAACTGCACCAATTAGAATAAAAAAAAAACCTCAAGTGTGTTCCAAACACATCCAAAAGTTGGATCAACATCAAAGTTGGCCTCCTAAAATATAGTTCTAGAATCCAGAATCTATGTAGATACACATGGTGTACATAAAGTTTCCTGGATACTGAGTCTGCTCCGCAGTTCTAAAAATCAGTGATTTTCTCTAGGTTCCAAATATTAAGATACATTAATTCAGGCACTTAAGCTTGAATTTCATTGTTTTCCTTTAATAATAGCATTTCCTAATATTATTTAAATGCAGCTTTCTGTCTGTGACTACGAATTAATTTCCTACTTTTCTGGTTTTCTTATGTAAAGATGGTGTGGATATGAACTATGCATTCTCAGGATATCTACTTCAATTAGAATTTGAAAATTATTTCAAAAGGATCTAAAGTTTCAGTCAAAAGTGAGATATTTACTCTTGTTCATCTATGATCACTCTTTTCATTTTTAAAATAAAAGTTTATTCATACACAGTTTAAAAGATGTTTTTTATTTTGCTTTCCATCACCAGTTGAAATGGAAAAGTGCTGAACTTACAGGTTGCAAGTCAAATTATAACCATACTATACTTAACACAGTATAAGGTCTTGCTAACAGGAATAAAACATACCTTATGAAGTACCCTGCTCTGTTATTCTATTGATGATTTAGTTATTTTTGTTTGATTTCTTTAATGACAGTTTGGACAAAGAGGCTAAGGCCTTTTAAAGGTGTTGCATATATTTTATTGCCTTTTTCTTAACTTGAAGATTTCTTCCCACTTTGTGATAGTAATAAATAAGTTTATTTAATAGCAATTCAGACAAAAAATATTTTTTTCTTCTTCTTAAACTTAAGCTGCCATGTCTACTTTGGGTGCCTTTACCAGCCATATGAATGGTATTAAGAAAAAATACATATCAATGCTGCAGAAAATAGAATTTAATTTTAGACCTTTTTTCTCATGCCAAAGCACAGGTGCTTCAGATACACCTAATTATAGCAGTTATTAAACTTATTACCTTACCTGTTCATTCAAGGGCACAAGGATGTGTAATGGGAACAAATCAAGATATAAAGACTAGCTGTCAATTAGGCTTGAAGGTTTGAGGAGATAATGAAGGAGGCTAGGAGTTGGGTTTCAGTTTGGTACAATAACAAAAATAGTAATTCAGCACCTCTTACTTTTCCTGGAACAGTCCCAACAGTTCAGAAGACAGACAAGGAGATTACTCAGGTAACATGATCTTAAGGGTACCAGAGAATAATATGTTCTCCTGCAATCACATCTACAGCAGAGCATGCTGCCAACGGAAGATGGGACTGCTACAAATATAAGCCCATCAACAAGAGAACAACAAACCTGTTCAACTTCTTGTCACAGATCCTGTCAATATAGTTCAGGCTGCAGAAGGACAGGTGAAATGTGACTCTGCTGTGGGCATTGCACTTGTGAGTCCTTGTCTTAGTAAAATGGCATGACATGACTAGTGCTACTTTCACAGAGATGTAATTTAGGACTGACAGTACATTGAAAATATCCTCCTGCTACCTGTTTTCTTAGACAGTGTGCCTCCATTAAGGTAAGGAAAGAGGAACTATGGCAGCTATAGGGCAAGATAAGAGATTTACTGAGTTTCTGTACTTGTTCTGTCATTAGTTCTATCATTTTGAACCTAGCAGGTTCAAAAAAGGTATGCCATACTAACTGGGAATATTCTTATGGATTGCTAACTGACTTTAATATAACAGTGTACGTGCACATAACTCAGAATAGACAACTACAGAGTTTGTTTGTGTATTACTAGCCAACTAAGAATATCAAATGCGCATCACTTAATGAATTGGTCACACTTTTTAAATATTCTGTTCTTGTTGTCTGATTTCATTATGTATATTTTACAGCAAATTAATAAGAATCTTGCTTGGTAAGTTGGAAGGTAGTATGTTTCAGTTATAGCCATAATATTTTGTTTCTTTGGAGCTGGCAGTTCTGAATATTAATGAAAATACAGAACCTCTTCTAAAAAGTAACTGTGTATAAGAGGAAAGTTAAATGACTGAAAGGAAATACTTAGATTTTCCTTTTTGATCTGATCGGTGCAGGTTTGAAAAAAGAGGAAAACATTAAATTAGAATAACAGTCACTCTTTTACTGCATGTGTCCCACAAATAAAAAACCAGGTTTTATTGGTAGCACAGTGGGAATTTATAGCAGCAGGTGCATGGTACCTGGTTAGAATCTGGTCACACCAAATTGAAACACCTGCATGCTACTGATTAGAGCTAGAGCTAAACGATGGCATTTCTTTACTTTCACAATAAATCTGGTGGTTTGTTTGTTTTTCCAAGAAAAACTGGGAAATACGTCATATTGTTCACAAGCTACATACTTATAATGCAGTTGAGGGGAATAGGTCTCACTAGTCAATCCACCCCACAGTGCTATTTTCGTATGACTTCCTATGCTTATTTTCCCAGGCTGTGGTGCTCCTTAAGAAGCCATGAGGAAACAAATGGGATCTGGATGTTAATTTAAAGCCAGGACCTTGCAAACAGATCCATTCACACATGTCCCATTGATTTCATTAACTTTGCAAGATGCAGAACTCAGGCCCAAAGGGTTATGCTAATTCTGTACAGGGACTTTGAGGAAGCTTTCCAAGATTAGGGGAGGTGTGAAATAGGTTTTTTCCTTCAATATGCTGAAGCTCTTCTGGTGTTGTCTGTGTCACACTAAAGAAGATTAGAACCTCCAGGAAAAAATTTAGGAAAACATTTTATTTACAGATAATTCTCCTTATCTTTTATTTATTTTCTCTTTTTCCGCCACTCTGCTGTTTTGTTTAAAGAAACATCAGCAAAAACAGACTCCTGTAGTTTCTTACTGATTACTCCCAACCCAATGTCCTAATCCTCTATTTATTATACCACAAGTTGTTATTATAGAGATTACTAAGATTATAAGCAAGGTTATGATTTTAGTGGTAGAACAAGCAGTAGAAAAAAGAATGAGCATTAAGTAAATGTAACTTTTCCGAGTTTTATAATTTGACCATTAACTAGTAATTTTTCCTTTTAAAGTCAAGAGGTTTCATTTAATACACTTAAACTTGCAACATTGACTCCAGGACAAACACTGTGCTGAAGTCTTCCAATGGAATCATTGGTTTTGATTCCAGTTTTCATAGCAACAGATACCCAGACCTTTTGAAGTGGCAAAGAAATTCAGTGTACTTTTCCTATTATTCAAAATTCAAAGACTTCTCCACTGTGAAGTAAGGTAGCAAAGAGTTATTAAGGGAAACCCTGAAACTTGGCAAACAAATGGACAGCCAAGTACAAACTTCCTACTTAAACTACTTCATATATTTAGAATAAGTCCTAAAGTACAGATTCTTGAACATAGAAGTAGAGATCACTTCATTTGCTGTCGAGAGGAGACCACTCCTTTAGGAAGTGTCTGTAACCAGGCAATAGTAAGCAGAAGACACAGAACAGCCGACCATTACATCTGTGATAGACATAAACACTACACAATTTTGTCCTCTTGTGGTGCTCTGACTTAGAAGTCCTGCATTCTGTTTCCTGCTCCCTTATTTGTGTCTGTGCATTAGACTCATGTTTGTCAAGAAAACAAACAAAAGCACACCAAAACCCCACTCCCTCAAAAAAGCCCCCCCAAAAAATCCCACAAAAACCCACAAGGAATAGGAAGTTTTAAACTCTGTTAGGGTAAGGATGTGATAAAATTCAGGACTGCTACGTTTTGGGCAAGTACCCTGTTTGTGTATCTTAAAACATTTCCTTAGCTGAAGAATGAACTTCACAATGACAAAGTTCCTTCCAGGGTCTCCTGCAGGTGTCCTGAAGGTTGAGCTGAGCTTCCTCAATGTACATTACATTGCACCATGAAGTCAACGCAGCAGGAATACAGGCTGAGAAAAGGCACAGTTAGAGAATTTTAAATTCTTCTAGAGTCAGAAAAATAGGCTTTCCATGACATTTACTTTCTTACTATGACTAATTTAGATTATGATTTCCTCCAGGCAGGGATCTATCACTGTTTATTTTAGAGTCAGATTTTTCACATATCATAATGCTCCAACATTCTCAAAGCAAGAGTTGAAAACAGAATATATACGACATTTCAGGGAGAATTGCTTCTGAATATCTTATCTTTCTGGTGTTAGTTACTGAGTCAAAAATCTCTCCCTCAGAAGGTAATAAGAGAAACTTGCATGAGTAATGATCAAACCTGGACTATCTACTAAAGCTACATATAGCTCATCCTCTTTTCATCTTCTTTTTTCTTTTTTTTTTTTTTTTTTAGGAGGTTTGTTTTCTTTTTCCTCCCTCTTAAATATATCTGGCTCATTGTATTTTCCCATTTTTGTATCCCTATATTATTTGGTTTTGTATATGTATAACAAACCTCAATATACTAGTAACTCAATCATCTGAAAGCATTTAAAAATCTTTTGCATTGCTCAGTATCAGTCTTGTGACAAAGAACATAGCACTGGCATTATTGATAAAGTTACCAAAAATAAATACATATACTTTCTAGATTTTCCTCATTTTGCTTGAAGTCTTTTTTCTAAGGTGATTGTGTTCATTCAATAAGTCTTTTCAAACAAGCTTGCCTTCATTTGTTTATTAGCATGAATGCATACCAGTCTTTCCATAGAAAATCCCCCTTTGTGAAACTATTGAATTATTGGCACCATATGCCTCCTTAACGACATCCAGTTAAGTGCCACAAAAAAAGAGTTGAGGATAGTTAAGACATGAAATCCAGAGGCACTCACAGCAGACATCATGACAAATCACGTAATATCAAGCACCAGGGAAACCCATGATTTTTATTTGGAGTGTCATATTATCTGCAGACTATAACAGGAAAGTGCTGCTTGCTTTCCCACTTTGTTTTTTAAATATTCCTGCACTCTTTGAAGGCAGTCCCATGACAGCAGACGAAGTGTACTTCAAGGAAATAATGGATTCTGACATAGTGCATGATTTGTTTTCACTTCTCTTGAATTTTCACTCTCCAGTTTTACACTTTCCTGGAGCAAGAGGCAACCTGCTAAAAAGACACAACTTGAATTAGTCAATAACTACGTTTCTGATTCATAGAATCATAGAATAGTTAGGGTTGGAAAGGACCTTAAGATCATCTAGTTCATTCTCTTTCACTCTGCAGAACTGAAAGTGATACATACGATGTTCTTTCTCACTTTAAAAGTACTTTTGCTGTGTGCATGTAAAAGCACGAGGGGCAGCGTGCCTTTCCCACATAATCCCCTTCCTAGCCTGCTTAGAGGTGAGATAATTTTCACTACCATCCTGATCTAGAATTAGTGACCCTAATTTTATTTTGCTAACAAACAAATGAGAATATTCTGACCACAAGAAATAGTGCATTTAAAATAAATATAGGGAAACTGGGTAGCCAGATCATTGCTGGCCATTTCCTGTAATGTCACAGTTGTTCATACATGGACTGAACCTTGTGAGGTGCTAAACACTGTACCTCCATTGGCCTCACATTGCAGAGACAGCTCTCTAGGAAATATGGGCTGTTATATCATGCTCTTCTACTGCAGTAGATCAAGGATTAAGAGCAATATAAGCAGCTTTGATGCTTCAAAGTCATTTGCCTAAACACATACTATAGATACAGGACAAGAAAGGAGTTTGTCATATACACCTCTCTCCTAGAGAGAAGCTTAAAGTGCCCTCTTACACAGTGCAATTTACCCTGAGTGCAGATTGCATTACAAAAGGGTGAATGGCCTCTACAAGGCAGCTATTCCCAATCCTTTTCAGATGTATGGGGAGTGAGTAATGTCTGGCTATGACCCTTGCCCCGACATACTGACCAACACAGCCTGGCTGGTGCAGAGAGAAGAAATAATCTGTACCAGGTAAAAGGCTAATGCAGTTTATTTTCTTCCTGGAGCAAGGGGTAATCAGGGACTTTTAACGTGACTCTACTCTGAGTCATGGTTCAGTCACTGATCTCCAGAGGCAGGCAGAGAAAAACTGCTAGGGCTAATTCAGCAGTGTGCCTCATGAAAATAAGATGTTAAATACAGAATAGAACATTAATTTTAAGGACCTGAAAAACTACCAAAAAATGTGCAGAAGGTGTGATAAATGGTGCAGCCTTTTTTCTTTTGAGTTACTTTTCCCCTTTATAATGACAGAACACTTTGCCGTGCTCATGTTCCTGCATTGTCCCAGACTACCATCACAGATATTCTGAGCATTTCTGCAACTATATTTAATGTAACTTTCAGTAATAATTTTAATTATTTTTCTCCTTAAATTTTTCACATTTTTCCACAAAAAAAAAAAAAAAAAAAAGGTCCAGGTTTAACTATTTTAAACGCATTTCATTTATCTCATTCCTAAGAAGATATAGACTTATATAGGAAAAATTATGCAGCATAACTTTCATTTAGAGACAAAAACTTTATTAACATGGCTCTGTCTGTTTATGAATAATTACAAGACTGGAGTTCAGATGTTCTTTAAAATTTTAAATAATTTTTTCCAGGTTTTTATCTTTCTAAAATCTATTTTCATTTATGCTGCTACTTTATTTCAACTTGTATAAAAATACTCTTGCAAATGCTGATTTTTAGCCATCAGTATGCACAAACTAATTCAATAATAATGGGTTTTTTTCCATGTTATAGGACCAAGAATGGTCACTGAAGTTTTGGTGGACTGATATCTTAGACAACAGGTAGAAATCTCAGTTTACAGATTTGATGTTATCCTCCTGCAAATGTTTCTGAATGCAAATTATTATTTACTAAAGTTGTCCTAGTGCTTGTAATGAGAATGCTTGGAGGAGTGTAGATTACTTGGATGATAAACATATTGCAAGATCTGGCTAATATACATGAGGCAATATTATATCAAGCAGTGGAGATTTTCTGTGAGATAGGCATATCTTTTTTTCCCTCAGGGTAATGATCATTCAAGGGTGTATCTAATGCATCCCACTACTTGTGGTTTTTGCACTCTGAAAAGTATAAGGAGATTTAGTAAGCACGTAATACCAGGCCTGCTTTTACTGTTGTTGATTAAGGATCAGGGAGACAGTTTGCTTCTCTGACATCACTTTATTGCAGTTTTCAAACAGACACTTTACACTTTGTGTGAACACAAACCATAATTTCTGTCATGAATCGTTAAGATCCAACAAATCCTCCTAAGGCTACTGATGAAACTTCAGCAGTTAATATTCAAAACATGAAAATCTAGTCTTGGATTCTAATTTGCTACTGATGCAATATTAAAGCAATATATGTATAAAATATTAATATTGTATTTGTTCTGAATTTATTTTATTTAATTTTTTACACACAGACAAAACCCTTGTGGCCTTAAAACATGTCTTATTTTCAAGGATGTCCTGGGGGGCAAACAGACAGAGAATATGCACATGTCTTAGTAACCTGAACAATAGTGTGGTAAAGGAACTGTGCTGAAAGGTATACTTTTTCATGAGCAATAAGTGTTTTGCAGATAAAAATAAAAATGTTGTCTTATCTGTTTGACCAGTAGATAGGATACAATTTCTAATACTACACCCTTGAACCCATTCATAGAAGAAGCCTGGAGAAAACTTGGAGATAAGGTCCTTCACTTATTCCATCACTATCAAGAAAAACTCAGATTTGCTTTTCTGACAGAGCCTTCCTTTTCAAGAATCAGATGAAGTAATGCATAAGAAATTTTGTGCATAATAATCGTTCTGATCAGGAAAGAAATTTTGTGGTAATTTTGTCTTTATCTGTAACACAGAGTCTGAAGGTTTAAAACTAAAAAATCCTGAAGTCTTAGAATTAGATTAACAGTGCACCTCTACAGTTCAGAAAATATTAAGTTCTTGTAAGTATAATTTTTAATTTTCTCCTCACAAATATAAAGATAAGATATGGTGAGCCATATTTGATTCCTGGGCACTGCCTGCTCAACATTCATCATACCCAGTCCCACTGAACTCTGACATTTATTTAGAGATTTGTAGAGAAATAAAAAGAAAACTGTTGTGTGCTTTTATGTCCAGTGTTCTGCCACACTCAGTAGCTGCAATCAGTAAGGTTTCCAGCTATCAATGCAGTGAGGTCCTGGTACAGTAGTGGTGGCAAAAATAATGAACTGCATTTTAAGTGGAATTTAATAAGCTTATGAAAAGGATTATATGATGTGGCTTCCTGGAATACCAAAGGCCTGAAATTGGTGATCTCAGTGATCCCTCCCAGACCTGTGTTCTTAAATTCAAAAGGCTTTTTGCCTTTAATATTTGAGTTGCTAAGCTGCATAAAAAAATCCTAATACTCTTTAATTTTCTTATTATTTTATTATTTTCTTCAGTCAGGGGACTACATTCTGATTCATAGACACACCACCATAATGCAGGTTATATAAAGATGCAGTTATAAAAAGCATTTTTATACTGCATGAAACAAGGGTTCTAATCTGCTCATATTCCAAACTAAACTTGATAAAAAACACCTGGCAAGCTTGGGGTACGAGAACTGAAGTTCTGCATAAAATTTTGAAAGTGACAGAGTAACAAAAGGTGCATTTAGCATACCATTCATCATTTTGCAAATCAGTTAAGGAATTATCTTAAGAATTGTTACCTCTCTGTCAGTTCCTGAGGTATTGAGCATAAAACATTAACATTGTGAATGTTCTGAATAAATTTTCTTCCATTTGACGTGCGAACAAGCCAATGGCTTATTTAAAGTTCTTTAGGATATGGAGAAGTCTTAAGCTTTCTACCCCCAGGATATTAATAGTAACACTATTCCTTATTCATTGCAGCCAAAGGTTACTTTTAGCTTCTCCTATATTTATACCTTTTTTTGTGAGAGATAGATAGTGGCCAGTGGAAACACTTATGTAAGTGGCAGATTTCATGTTCTACTTTGCCTCAAAGCCGTCTTCATGGAGGAATATAGGGACTTTCAGAAGGAGGATTGTCTGACAGACTCAGATTGTGCATTATCTACTTGAACATGCTTAAGTCTGAGTCATAAGCAAGAGAAGAAAATACAAGGAGATAGATCTGGATCTAACTGGAGACAAGTCATTTCAAGATTGTTAAAAGAGAATGAACAAGGAATAAAAAAAGTTTAAACATCAGGATACACAGGTTTAACATAAAACCTGTCATATATAACTAGTGTTAGATCTTGCACAGGGTATAAAACAAAGACAAAAAAAGAACAGTTATTCATCCATCTGGATTAAAAGAGAATCCCAAAGACAGTAGTGGTTCTGAACCTGTATTGAAAACAAACTAAGTGAAGAACTTGCTTCAGTTTTCAATGGGTGTGTCAGTGCTGAATGTGAAAAAGATTAGAGGGTCACTAGTGAATTAAGAAAAGACAAAGGAAAATTCAAGCATCTGAAGCAGAAACAAGCTCTAGCAGTTTAATGAACTAAAATAAAATCAGATTGCATGATGTCATAGTAAAAATCTCCAAGAGCTACCATACGGAATTGCAAGATCTTGTATTAAATCTTTTAAATAAATTTATCAGTCACAACTCTATGATTTTAATGAGAATAGAAAATGTAATTTCTCTATTTGACAAAGGGCAATGAAAATGATCAAGGTACTGTTACAGAGTCTCCCTAATTTGATTATCATTGTATGCAAGACATTAGAATGAAATGCACAAAGGAAGGGAACTTAAGCAATAAGACTTATAACTACAGAGTTCCTCAGAGAGCTCACACCATATAGTGGTTGTGTATCATTGTTGTATATGGAAGCCATAATAACTTGTTCACATTGAATTAATGAGTGGTTGCAGTGGGTTGACTTTGGCTGGCTGCCAGATGCCCACCCAGCTGTTCTCTTATTCCCCTTCCTCAATAGGACAGGGTGGGAGAGAGTAAGATGGAAAAGCTCATGGGTCAAGATAAAGACAGGAAGATCAGTTATCAATTACTGTCATGGTCAAAACCCACTTGACTTGGGAAAATTAATTTAATTTATTGTTCATTAAAAAATAGTGTTGGGTGCTGGGGAAGAAAGAACTAAAAATGCCTTCTGCATCTCACCCCCATCTTCCCAGATTCAACTTCACTCCTTCATTACCGACAATTCTACCTCCTCCCCCGCCTACTCCAAGTGGCGCAGGTGGTATGGGTTGTGGCCCTAACAGTCTCTCTCTGACAACTTTCTGTATAAAAGCAATAAAATGGTTTGTGTCTATTTTAAAAATGTATCAAGTTCTTATAGCTACTTTAACTTAGCCATGTTGAGCAGCATATATATATTTAGTTCTGTATAATAAGTATATACTCATATGTAACTTTCAGGAAAAAATAATCATTAAAATATGTGTGTGTGCTATAAATTGATATTCAATAGCTATTTATTTCAAGGAGTTCTTATTTTTTCTAGTTTGTATTCTTTAATAGGAATAATAGATTTGTTAATGGTAGTGGTAATAGGGTGACTTAAGATTTCTTATTTTTTTAAATTCATTATTTCAGGGGAATAAAGGGTTAAGCCTTTAGATATCTGAGGCAGGGTCATTAAACTGACTTGAAAAATGCAATAATGCTTTGAATGGACATGTGAGGTTTCTGAAAATTCAGAAATAGAAGAATTGCTGAGTTTTGTACCAGACTGATAAATCACCTCTTTAGTGCTACACTGATGTTGTGCTAAAGCATTCGAGTCTGAAATACTATTTTTTTAAAATAATACATACAGTGTAGGTATTCTTGCAACTTTCCCTACCTTGCCTTAGGAAATTTATTTTGCAGTGAGGTTAGGAAGACAACTTCGAGTCATTCCAAATTAGATGCCTTTTCATGTCTTTTCTGTTGATGTCTTCCGATAAGACTATAATGAATGCAGATTATTTTATCATAAAAGGAGTTAGACTAGCAGCATGTTGCATATTTAGTGGTCATCATTAAAATACCTGTAATCATCACTGAAGAGAACCTGGCCACCCTATGTTATTTTGCAGTGTCCTACATTCATAATAGTAAATATCTAGAGAGACAAATCAAGTCAAATTTGGTACTGCAGTAAGTATTGCTACTTTTAAAAATGACAATATTGTTGACATGTTGCTGTTTTGCCATTTAAAGGAAACAATTATTGTTGCAAACACATAATTTTGCAAGTATTTCCTTTGTTTACTGCTCAGTGTCTTATTTTGTTAAGTCTTGCATGAAAGGCTGCAAAATTCTCTGAACAGGGCCTTTGTCTTTCCAGACTTTTGTGAAATACATTACATACCTTAGGCATTGTACAAAGATAATAAACACCACTGTAGCTAAAGATAGGAAGATCCCAGAGAACAGTTTTAATCTTCTAAAACATCTGAAAAGCAATGAAAGGTTTGTTCACCACTCCCATTTAAAAAGCAAAAAAAAAGTTCCTTCATATTAAAAGCCAGAGGTTGTAAGTATTTTTAAATACTGAAAAAGAGTATCACATTTCTGTATTGAATTGTCCTGACTGATGATAATAGCAAAAAATTTTTGAGTCATCTGAGAAGAAATAATAGTTTGTAGCAAACACTTGAGAAGTGTAGAGGCTGCGTTTTAAACACTGATAGGTACTGTACTGGATTAGTACAAGCCTTAGAAAAAATGTGTTCATACAAAGGCAAAATTGTTAAGTTGTTCATTCCATAGCTAGATTTTTGTTTCAGTAACCTTTCTTTCTATTCTACTGTGGATATACACAAGTTTTGTCAGCATGGTTTAGAAGTCTAAACGTCGGCTACAAAAAAGCTCAATAAATCAATAGCAGCTGTTATGATAACAAGAAGTGGAACACTGTGGAATGGAAGTTGCAACATTATGCATGAGTAAAGTCATGACTTGTTTGGATCTGTTAACCTAGTATTTATCTAAGATTACATGAGGAATTTAGTCATAGAGATGGAAGCTGGCAATTATGATCTAATAACCAACTTACTATTCCAAAAAATATAATAAAGTTAATCAATCTATATCTTTACACAGTTGCAAATAGCTCTACAAACAATACCGATGTGTCTTTTACATTTGTCACGTAAAAAATGAAACTATAATATAGATTGATGTATAGTATCAGGGAAATGGTATGAGAATATGAAGTAAGCTGAGTACTCCTGAAATATATTTGTGCTGCATTTGGCTGGAGTAGAGTTAATTTTCTTCGTAGTAGCTGGTATGGGGCTTATTTTGCATTTGTGCTGGAAACAGTGTAAATAACACAGGAATGTTTTAGTTACTGCTGAGCAGTGCTTGTAGAGAGTCAAGGCCTTTTCTGCTCCTCACACCACTCCACCAGCGAGCAGGCTGAGACTGCACAAAAAGATGGGAGGGAACAGAGTCTGAACAGCTGAGCCCAACTGACCAGAGGGATATTCCACACCATATGACGTCATACTCAGCATATAAACCTGAGGGAAGAAGAAGGAAGGGGGGGGGATCCTCAGAGTGATTGTGTTTGTCTTCCCAAGTAACTGTTACACTTGATGGAGCCCTGCTTTCCTGGGAACATGCTCAACACCTGCCTGTGATGGGAAGCAGTGAATGAATTCCTTGTTTTGTTTTGCTTGTGTGTGTGGCTTTTGCTTTAGCTATGAAATTGTCTTTATGTCAATCCACAGGTTTTCTCATTTCTACTATTTTGATTCTCTCACCCATCCCACCAAGGGAGGAAGTGCTAAAATGGTGCTTTCTGGTGCTTAATTGCTATCTGGGGTTAAACCAAGACAATGTTAAACTAAGGCAATGTTAAACTGAAATCCAGGTAGAATGAAGGGGATTTTTTTTGAGGAATAGTTAGTTGCCACTTCGTCTTATCAAGCTCCTCTGGAGACACTTCCTGGTCTAGTGGGCAGGTCCCAGAGAATTGGAGGTTGGCCAATGTGACACTTTTCTACAAAAAGAGCAGGAAGGAAGACCTTCGAAAATACAGGCCTGTCAGCCTGACCTCAGTGTCAGGGAAGGTCATGGAGCAGATGATCTTAAGTAAGATCATAAAGCACATGCAGGAAAAAGGAGTGATCAGGCCCAGTTAGCATGGGTTCATGAAGGGCAGGTCCTGCTTGACCAACTTGATCTCTTTCTACAATAAAGTGGCCCACCTGGTTGATGAGGGAAAGTCTGTGGACATTGTCTATATGGACTTAAGTAAAGCATTTGACACTGTCTCCCACAGCATCCTCCTGGAGAAATTGACAGATCATGGCCTAGATAGGTGTATTCTTTGCTGGGTTGGAAACTGGATGGCCAAGCCCAAAGAGTGGTGGTAAATGGCATCACATCTAGTTAGTCACCGGTCACTAGTGATGTCTCTCAGAGCTCAGTGTTAGGGCCAGTGTTGTTTAATATCTTCACTGATGACCTGGATGAGGGGATTGAGGGTATCTTCAGAAATTTGTCTCAGTAAGTTGGGTGGGAGTGTTGATCTGCTGGAAGACAGGGACTCTCTGCTGAGGGATCTGGACAGACTGGATTGATGGGCCAGGGCCAGCTGTATGAGATTCAACAAGGCAAAGTGCCGGGCCCTGTATTTGGGCCACAACAACCCCATGCAACACTACAGGCTTAGGGAAGAGTGGCTGGAAAGCTGCTCAGCAGAAAAGGACCTGTGGGTGCTGGTTGATGGGCAGCTGAGAGTGAGCCAGCTTGTGCCCAGGTGCAGAAGAAGGCAGACAGCACCCTGGCCTGTATCAGAAATAGTGTAGCCAGCAGGGACAAGGAAGTGATCATCCCCTTGTGCTCAGCACTTGTGAGGCTGCACCTCGAATTCTGAGTTTAATTCTGGGCCCCTCACTACAAGAGAAAGACTAAGTTGCTGAATCGAGCTGCCGAAAGGGTTGCAAAGCTGGTGAAGGATCTGGAGAATGTCTTATGAGGAATGGCTGAGGGAACTGGGGTTGTTTAGCCTGAAGAAGAGAAGGCTCAGGGGGGACCTTATCGCTCTCTACAACTCTCTGAAAGGCAGTTGTAGTGAGGTGCGGGTCATCTCTTCTCCCAAGTAATAAGTGATAGGACAAGAGGTAATGGCCAGGGGAGATTTAGATTGGATATTAGGAAAAATTTCTTCACATAGAGGGTGATCAGGCATTGGAACAGGCTGCCCAGGGAAGAGCTGGAATCACCATCCCTGGAAGTGTTTAAAAAAACATGCAGATGAAGCCCCTAGAGACACCTTGCAGTTCCTGTACTAGGTCCCATCCTTACCAAAATCCCTCAAAAGAAATCCTTCCCATCTTTCGAAACAAAGAATTTTGAAAGTGACACTGTACCAAAAGCTTTTCTGAAGTCATGACAGATTACATCTGGTGAATTTCCCTTGTCTGGAGAATCAGTTATCAAGAAAGCTTTTGGGTTAGTCTGGCGTGATCTGTCTTTGATGAACCCAGGATGCATTTTTATCCCATTTTCTATCTACTTCCTTTCCTAGTTATTAATAGAAAGTTACATTGGACACGATGTGCACTTCAATTAGTTTCATAGTTAACTATCTCACACCTTGAAGTACACCTGCTGATAATGTAAATATATAGTGCCTTTCTTTGAATATAATAAAGTGTATCTTGAATATGACAGAATCTTGTTACTCATTACTTGCGTTTGCACAATATGATGCTGTTACTGAAGAAATATGAAGCCTTAACACTACCATAAAATAGACAAATATATGTGAATTTGAAATAAAATACTTTATTGTGTTAATGAGAGACTGCTTGCTTGTGCATGTGAAGACCTCAAAATAATGAAATTGCTCATGATCAACCTGATTATGTCTTTTCTGCCCCTAAGTGCTTACTCCTGCTTGCTGCAACATTCTTTAATCAAAAAACCTATATAGAAAGATTTGTCTGTTTCTTTCAAATGACTTTGGAAGTAAGGAGAATGGTTCAGGTACAAAAGCACAGTTGCCTCATGGCATTTTAGACTCTCTATGATATCCTTTACTCTTCCCTTCATTTCCATTTCCTTCCTTTACTTTCCTTTCTAGGGAAACTAGGCTTAATACATTAATCTGAAATGTCTGTGTAGCTGATTTTCCTGATGTCTTTTACTGTGGAGTCCTTCGAATTGGTGTCAAACAAAATTGCACAAAGTCAGTGTCCTCTAAAACTTTACAAAGGTAGAAGAAAGACCATGTGTGGCATACTAAATCATTGTGCACATGCTCTTAACAGTCCTGATTTTAAGAAAACAGCATTAGAGCATTACAGAAGTGGATCAATACTGAAAACTGCATGGTTGCATGTACATATATATATATACTTGTGTATGTGTATGCCTAACATATACAGCTATACTATGATTGGAAACAGTCATTTCTGTTGTGATAACATCTAGGTCTCTTTGGTATTTCTCTTACTACAGCAGTACTGCAAGTTTGGACCTAGTAAGCAGAAGTACAAATTAGTTCATATTGGCTGGGTTAATTTTCACATATAAGACTCCATTCTGTGTATAGAAATAAACTAATAGTGTAGTAGTACCTGAGATCTTCACTTTTTGCACCTTCAAGAACACAGTATTAAAGTATAAGAAGCAGATAATGAATAGCTTTTATAATAATTATAGTGATTCATAAAAGTACTCTGATGAGTTAAAATACTATGAGAATGATTAAAACCAGGAAAGACTTACATTTTAAAAATCAACAAAACCTCTTCAGACATAGTTTTCATTGTTCTGTTCTTTCTAGGGTTTAGGCTATGAGTCTGTAGAATCTTATAGTAGTATTTAATTTTGTATGAATAGGCCTACTCTTTCCACGTGAGAGTATTCATATGCATAAAAATAAGCATGCACTTAATAGTACAGACTGATGAATAGGAATGACTGCTTGTAATGGATGATGAAGCTATGTACCCACAAAATTCTCCAGCATAAGTTAAGTGTATGAGTTGGATCTAGCTGGGCTGTTGCAGTGGGGAAGACAGACTGAACAGCAAGCACTGTTGAAAGGGTAGATCAGTAATTCAGTAGGGGTTTAGCTATTTGAGATACAACAATATACTATGGAATCATAGGTTCATATAATTTTTCAGGCTAGAAGTGACTTCAAAAAGTAGCTAGTCAACCCTTGTGCTCAAAGCAGGTTCAGTTGTGAGATCAGATTTGGTTGCTCATAGAATCACAGAATAGAATAGTTAGGGTTGGAAAGGACCTTAAGATCATCTAGTTCCAACCCCCCTGCCATGGGCACGGACACCTCCCACTAAACCATGCCACCCAAGGCTCTGACCAACCTGGCCTTGAACACTGCCAAGGATGGAGCATTCACAAACTCCCTGGGCAGCCCATTACAGTGCTTCACCACCCTACACAGTAGAACTGTACACCATACTCCAAGTAAGGTCTCACGAGAGCAGAGTAGAGAGGCAGGATCACCTCCTTCAACCTACTGATCACACTCCTCTTGATGCAGCCCAGAATAAGGTTGACTTTCTGGGCTGCGAGCACACACTGCCGGCACACGTTAAGTTTCTCATCAACCAACACCCCCAAGTCCTTCTCTGCAGGGCTGCTCTGAATCTCTTCTCTGACCAACCTGCAGCTGTGCCTGCAATTGCTCCCACCCAGGTGTAGGACCTTGCACTTGTTACAGTTAAACTTCATAAGGTTGGCATCAGCCCACCTCACATGCATGTCAAGGTCCCTCTGGATGGCATCCCTTCCCTCCAGCGTATCAACCGAACCACACAGCTTGGTGTCATCGGCAAACTTGCTGAGGGCGCACTCAATCCCACTGTCCATGTCACCTACAAAGATGTTGAACAAGACCGGTCCCAACACCGATCCCTGAGGGACACCACTCATTACTGGTCTCCAGCTGGACATTGAGCCCTTGACCACAACTCATTGAATGCGATCATCCAGCCAGTTTTTTATCCACCGAGTGGTCCACCCATCAAATTGATGTCTCTCCAATTTAGAGACAAGGATGTCATGTGGGACAGTTTCAAAGGCTTTGCACAAGTCCAGGTAGATGACGTCAACTGCTCTGCCCCTGTCCATCAGTTCCGTAGCCCCATCATAGAAGGCCACCAAATTGGTCAGGCAGGATTTCCCCTTAGTGAAGCCATGCTGGCTGTCACCAACCACCTCCTTGTTTTTCATGTGCCTTAGCATGCCTTCCAGGAGAATCTGCTCCAAGATTTTGCCAGGCACAGAGGTGAGACTGACTGGTCTGTAGTTCCTTAGGTCATCCATTTTCCCCTTCTTAAAAATGGGGGTTATATTTCCCTTTTTTCAGTTGTCAGGAACTTCACCTGACTGCCATGATTTTTCAAATATGATGGCCAGTGGCTTAGCAACTTCATTTGCCAGCTCCTTCAGGACCCGCGGATGGATTTCATCTGGTCCCATGGACTTGTGTACGTTCAGGTTTTTAAGATGGTCAGAACCAGATCCTCTCATGGTTTTATCTAGTCAGGTCTAAATGTCCAATGATAGTGACTGCCCAAATCAGTTCCAGTGCTTGATTCTACTCATGAGGAAGAAGTTTTCTTTTGTTTCTCTTTAGCCTGGCTGGTTTTTTTCCTTCCAGTATGCAGCACAGTAAAGAATCTGGCCCTGTGTTCCAAACTGTTGATATACATGTGCTCCTCCTGAGGTCACTGTACAGCTAGTGGTTTGTTGTTTGGTTTTTTTTTTTTTTTTCTCTTTCTGTAGTTTCGTTCAAGGTAAGTTCAGTCTGAGTAATTCAAACATATTATCTCAGCCAAGTGGGGTCTTGAAGAGAAATCCTATGCTAATCTTACCCTTTATCATTCAAGGTAAGCCTACATGGTACGGTGGAAAGATCATTATATAGATACATGAATAACCTTGAAATGATCCAAGATATTGGAAACTGTGTTAGTTGCAACTTCAGCTTAAAAGTTTAGCTAATATACTGGATTTGTCAAAGCTTGCCTTTTGTGAAAAGGGGAAAAACTAGAAAGATTTGAAGTTCATCACTTTCTGGTCATTTTTATGGGAACTGCTTATCCAGATTTACCAAAATAGTAGCCCTTCTGATCCTAAAGAAATCAATTTGTCTGTCTCTTTTTTATTTGTTTGTTTGCTTGGTTTAATATTATTATGTTTATTACCTTATTAGCATAATACTTTGGGATTTTCTGTTAGCTTCTGCCTAAAGACGAATCGTTTGTTCATAGTGCAAAGACTGAAGAACATCAGCTATCTCTTAGATGTTGCTTTCATTATCATCATAAGAAGTCATCCAGATTCCAGAACATAGGCTGCCTAGTTTGAGCTTGAGTAATAGTGTCAGGAGAAACAGTGTTTTTTCCCTCTGGAATGCAGTTTAATGTAAAGTTCATTACAATGCAGAACATCAGTTCAAATGAGTTCAGAAATCCCACTTTGTACCTTACATCAGATGAAAATTTTCCTACTAGAGAATTCTCTTCTTACTATAATGATTAAAACCCAAAGCTATCAAAAGTGAAAACCAGACCATTTTTGTGGCTTTCTGGGTTGCGCTCTTCTCCTTAAATCTTGCAGAAAACCTCTAGTATGCTATGTTTATATTATCAAATGATTTGTCTTAATGGGAAAGAATTGTTAGAATGAAACAGTGATGTCAAGGACCCAGCTTTCATACTAGACAGATTTCAGAGAATTTGATTTCAAAATAGCCCCTGAGGGTACCGAGGACTGGTATTGGAGTTTGCTAGGTGCTTTCAGAAGTGTATCTTCCAGTTGGATTTTATCCAAAACAATTTTAGTTTATGCTATTTGAGAACACTCTGTGAGATGAATAAAAGCAGAGTAAGCAGGGGCAGTAAGTAAATTTGGTTCAAAACAACGTAATAAAATGTTAATGAAGATGAATCCATTGAGAACTAAATTACAATATATAGAAGATGCAGGAGCTAATTCACAAAATAAAATTCTGTGTATCTTCTTAATTTTGAAAAGGAAATCCTAGAATATTCAAAATAAGAATTAATAAATACCTATATTTTATTTTATCCTCTTACACCTTTATACAAAGATACAATGTTAGAAGCCAAGAGGTGGCTTTTAATTGTTTTTGGACATACAATGTAGTGCAAGCTGTAATGTCTTTCTTGTATTTCTGAAACAGATTCTGTAGGGTGATATGTCATGGAGTTTGAAATAACTCACTTTCATTATCTTGACTTCAAATTAATAAAGTTATAGCTGATTAAATAATTCATGATATTAAATTGCTGAATTTGTTCTCATTTTAATAAACATTTATCAGTTAACAATGAGAATCAGAGCT
Source organism: Psittacula echo (assembly GCF_963264785.1). NCBI lineage: Eukaryota > Metazoa > Chordata > Aves > Psittaciformes > Psittacidae > Psittacula > Psittacula echo. The sequence continues at coordinate 129,173,361 of NC_137737.1, forward strand.
CGCTGACAAATGCATAACATCATTAATTTAAACTACTTATAGTCATTCCATAGACATTTTCAAGAAGAACCTGAAAGAAACACCTATAAAATTCATGATCACAAAATCTTTTGGCATTCCCATGCACAATTGTTTTGTTGCTAGCTACAGAACTTGCTAAAGCTATACTGGCAGAACCTTTACACGCTTTTAATGTTACATGTTTTACAGAAAACTGACAGTGTTGCTCCTGACTACACCACAGAATACATCAGAAAAATATTTAGGAAGGCAGCTGAAGGATAAAGAAGAAAGCCTCAAATTACTCTGACCTCTAGAAAATTGAAGCACTAAGGAGGAAAAAACCTTATATCTCTGAAAGCTAAAATGTATTTTGAACTTTTTTCTTTCCAAACATCTGAAAATTAGAAGGGAAATTTACAGTGCATATTCTCTGACAAAAGAAAAAGTCAAAAGTCCTATTTAAATTCTTTGTGAATTTAGTTATACAACAACAGAGTTAGTGGAAATTTCTTTTATTCAGTTTGCATTTGTTTCCAAATAATTCTGGAGAATCTTTTAATACCATTTTTCGTTTCCATTTTTAAGAAAGTAAAACCTTCAGCTGAAGCTAGTTACTTAGCTTTAATTATTAACAACATTCTCATTTCTTGAAAAATTATTTCATGGGCTTAATTTTTATTTCATTAGATTACTAAATACAGTTAATTTTGTATCAATAGGCACAGTCTTCTGAAGTGATTATAATAGCATCACAACGGCATTCTTTTTTAAAGCTTTCTCCTAGTCAGGCTTAGCTTCTTCAGATTTAGCTTTCTTCATACTTAGCATTCTTGAGTTCTCTAATGGGATATTTTCATAAATGCATGACCACTTAGAACTATGACAAGCATAGCAAACTCTTCCCAGGAGAAAAATATTTCTTTTAGGTATTTTAGGTTTGGGTAATTTTGTATTAGATATTGTAGTTTAGTTGACAAAGTGATTTCTAGTCAGATCAGCATTGTTGGCTTACAAATAGCCCAGTAAGAAAAAAATGCTATGATGATATTTGGAAACAATGCAGTCCCATCATAAACACATTGTAAAACACTAATCAAAGATGTCCAACCTATATTCTCTTGGCTTGTTTGCCTTTCTCTATTAATAGTATTGCTGTGACGAAAATGGGAATTCTACTTTTTAAGGCTTGACTTGTGCAAAGTATCCTTTCATCCACCGTCATTGTCATTGTGATGTCATAAACCCAGCTCTTTTAAGTAGAAAACCAACAGAAATAGTGTATGAAGCATTTGAGGCAAAAAGGTAAATGGGTCCAATACTCAGCTACATCTGGTCTATGGATGCAGTGAAGAAGGCCTTTCAAAGCTTCCTGTGACCTCCTACTCTCTTGAAATTTGCTACGAGCTGCAAAAAAAATAATTCTATCTTAAAATGCATAAGGTAGATATAAAAGATTTCTGTGGAACCTGTTTATGGAAGATGAAACTACAGCACACCCTTTGTTCCATCAGTCCTATCAGCAGCAGGGAGATGTTTAATAAAGATGTACTAATGAAAATTCCATCTGTTTTATACTGGTGAAGAATTGCCCTAAATTATCTCGTAGCTGTCTGTGGGTTAAATTATCCCTGTATTTTTAGATAGACTTTTGAAATGAGGAGAGACAAAATCAAAATGCAGAAAATATCAAGATAGGGCAAAAAAGATACTAATGACACCATTTTCCTTCAGAAAAAGCATCAATTCTGAAAAGTAATAGTTAAGTTGTATGTAATTTCTAACCAAGCTGTACGAAGCGAGGATTTCTTTTGATTCACGGACTTTTATACAAAGAATTCAGTATTATTGTATGTAAGAGCATAGCAATTCTTGCACAGGAATTTTAGAATCAGGACCATAAATTTAGTTTATGATAAAAATTATCTTTTAAAAAAATATCTGGTTTTGATGTCACAATTTAATATGACAGACAACCCACCATTGGATCATACAGAATGAATGCCCTACATCGTAAGAAGATAAAATGACTATACAGTTTCTCTCTATAGTGTTCATTCTTCTGTTTTTTTACTTTTTAACAGTAGTAGGCATATATGCTGGTTATCTGTGCTACCAAAAAACCCATCCATATAACCAAACAACTAATCAAAGATACTTCACTTAAAGATTGTACAAGCAGCACAGTACAGCACAGCACACTGAGTACCGAGTGCATTATTTGCTGCATCATACATTTCTTAAGGTAGATTAATTATTTAGCACACTTAAATGTTCCAAATGCAATATAAATTATGCTTTTACCTCCATATCATGAAATGAAACATTCAGCATCATAGATCTAAAGAGTTTAGGATCTTCTTTAATTGAAATCTTTTGAAAGAGTTTGAAGACATCATACTAAAAAAAAAAAAAAAAAACCCAAACCAAAACCAAAATACAGGTAAAAATGAGGATTAGAGAAAAAAAAAAAAAAAAATCCATCTTCTGTATTCATTTCAGAGAAATGTTAGAGGAAGCATATTTCTTTCCATTCAAAAGAGGCTGTGGACTACAATGAGCAAAGGAGCCTCAGGTCCCCAACAGGACTTGCCCAGGAGCCAGCAGCTCAGCTGACATGAGCACCTGACTCACAGGAGGCGGAGCCAGGAGGAGCGGCAGCAGATTTAAAGCGGGCATTATCGACCATTGTCGGTCAGTTGCTGAGGTGAGTAACTCGAGAGAGGACACCTTCAACACCGGAGAGAGGAGGAGATCAGCATCCAGGAACCTCAACTCAGAGCAGCCGGAGCCACCGAGGGAGCCTCAGGTCCTCGACAGGACTTGCCCAGGAGCCGGCAGCTCAGCTGACTCGAGCAGCTGACTCACAGGGGGCGGAGTCAGGAGGAGCAGCACCAGCCCTGACTGGATAAAAACCTGCCCCAGGGAGCGTGAGCAACCAGGGAGGGTTGAGGCAGTTTTTGCGGGCAGGCGAGCGGGATGGTGAGTACTCACCGTATGACCACAGCCCGGTCTGGGAGCTCTGCTCTGGCTGCCGCAGCGGTGTTCAGCTTGGGCACCCAGACAGAGCCGATGAGAGGGGAGGCTGCAGTGCAGAGCTCAGAGTGTAGAGAGTTCCTGCACTGGTCTCCTGAGGGAATGGTGCACAATGGGCAGGGCTGCACTCGGTGCTCCCTGGTGGAGGTCCTCCTGCAGCAGGTGGCTGAGCTGTGGGATGCTGTTAATAGGCTGCAAGATGTCAGGGAAGCTGAGGAAGCAGGACTGCTTGCTCCAGGCCCAAACTGTGCAGGGGCCTCAACCATCCCCTGAAGCTCATGGGGAGGTGGAGGAGGCTGTCAACCCAGGAAGCTGGGAAATAGTAACAACAAAAAACAAAAAAAAAAAAGAGGAAGAGGACATTTACGAGCAAGGGGCTTCCTCCTAAAGCTGTTGTCCCCACCCAGAACCGCTTTGCTGTCCTCCAGGGGGCTAAGAAGGAAAGGCACTTGCACCAGAAACAACCGGCTGGTGCACAGGTAAACAAGATCACTACTGGTGCTGCCAGGAAAAAGAGGCGGGTCATAGTGGTAGGGGACTCAACTCTGAAAGGGACAGAAGCACTCATCTGTCAGCCTGACCCAGTCTCAAGGGAGGTGTGTTGCCTACCTGGAGCATGGATCAGGGATGTTGCAGAGAAGCTCCCTGCTCTAGTGAGTCCCACAGACTATTACCCACTTCTGGTGATCCATGTGGTTGCTAGTGATGTTGATAGAAGCAGCCTGGAAAACATAAAGAATGACTACAGAGCCCTGGGAGAGGTGGTTAGGGGCTCTGGAGCTCAGATTGTCTTTTCATCAATTCTCCAGGATACAGAGGAGGACCTTAAAAAAGCTAGGAGGATTGGCCAGGTTAATAAATGGTTAAAAGGATGGTGCCATAGTCAGGAGTTTGGGTGTCTTGAACATGGGGCCCAAGTTAGTAGGCCGGGTCTACTGGGGGCTGGTGGAGCTGATCTGGCAAAGAAGAGGAAGAGTGGTTTTGGTAGGAGGCTTGCCAGGCTGGTCAAGGTTTCTTCAAACTAAATGTGTTGGGGGAGGGGGGCATCATTCCATCCCAACACAATCAGTCAGTTGCCAGAACCTATAATAAATGCTCGGAGCGATGCAGAGATATTCCAGCCACTCCAGCCAATGAGCCGGCTTCCTTTGGAGCTCAGCTCAGATGCCTCTATACAAACGCCCATAGCATGGGGAACAAACAAGAGGAATTAGAGATGTGTGCACGTCTACGGGAGTATGATATAGTAGGCATCACAGAAACATGGTGGGATGGCTCCTACGACTGGAGTGTTGGAATGGAGGGTTACAGCCTCTTTAGAAAAGACAGGTCTGGCAGGCGGGGAGGGGGAGTTGCTATTTATGTTAGGGATAGGCTGCAGAGAATGGAACTCTGTCTGGGGACAGGTGATCAGTCAACAGAGAGTTTGTGGGTCAGGGTTAAAGGGAGAACAGCTATGGGGGACACTACTGTGGGGATCTGTTGCAGACCACCTGATCAAGAAGAATCTGTGGATGAAGTGCTCTGCAGACAGATAGGAAAAGCCTCACACTCACAGGTCCTTGTTCTCATGGGGGACTACAACCACCCTGACATGTGTTGAAAGTGAAGGTACGGCCTGGCACAAGCAATCCAGGAGGTTCCTTGATTGTGTGGAAGACAACTTCCTTCTGCAAGTAATAGAAGAGCCGACAAGGAGAGGTGCCATGCTTGACCTCGTGCTCACCAACAGGGAAGGGCTGGTTGAAAATGTGACGCTCCAGGGCAGCCTCGGATGCAGCTATCACGAGATGGTTGAATTCGAGATCCTAAGGACAGTGAGAAGAGCGTGCAGCAAGCTCACTGCCCTGGACTTCAAGAGAGCAGACTTTGGCCTCTTCAGGAACCTGCTTAGTAAAGTTCCATGGGATACAGCCCTAGAGGGCAGGGGCCCAAGACTCTTGGTTGATATTCAAGGATCACCTGCTCCAAGCTCAGGAGTGTTGCATCCCTACTAGAAGGAAGTGCAGCAGGAGGGCCAGGAGACCTCCTTGGCTGGATAAGGAGATGCTGAGGAAAATTCAAAGGAAAAAAGAGGCTTATAGAAGGTGGAAGCAGGGACAGGCGGCCTGGGAAGAATACAGGGATGTTGTCTGGGAAGCTAGGGACCGAGTGAGGAAGGCTAAGGCCCAGTTAGAATTGAAATTGGCTAGGGATGTTAAGGATAGCAGGAAGGGATTCTATAGGTAGGTAGTGAATAAAAGACAGACTAGGGACAATGTAGGCCCCCTCCAGAAGATGTCGGAAGAACTGGCTACCCAGGATTTTGAGAAACCTGAGGTTCTTAATGACTTCTTTGCCTCGGTCTTCACTGGCAAAGGCTCTGACCGCACGACCCAAGTCTTGGAAGGCGGACGCAGGGACTGTAAGAATGAAGACCCTAGGCCCAGTGTAGGAGAGGATATGGCTCGAGACCATCTTAAGAACCTGAACGTACACAAGTCCATGGGACAGGAGAAATCCACCCGCTGGTCCTGAAGGAGCTGGCAAATGAAGTTGCTAAGCCACTGGCCATCATATTTGAAAAATCATGGCAGTCAGGTGAAGTTCCCGATGACTGGAAAAAGGAAAATATAACCCCCGTTTTTAAGAAGGGGAAAATGGATGACCTAAGGAACTACAGACCAGTCAGTCTCACCTCTGTGCCTGGCAAAATCCTGGAGCAGATTCTCCTGGAAGGCATGCTAAGGCACATGTAAAACAAGGAGGTGGTTGGTGACAGCCAGCATGGCTTCACTAAGGGGAAATCCTGCCTGACCAATTTGGTGGCCTTCTATGATGGGGCTACGGAACTGATGGACACGGGTAGAGCAGTTGACGTCATCTACCTGGACTTGTGCAAAGCCTTTGACACTGTCCCACAAGACATCCTTGTGTCTAAATTGGAAAGACATCAATTTGATGGGTGGACCACTCAGTGGATAAAAAACTGGCTGGATGGCCGCATGCAAAGAGTTGTGGTCAATGGCTCGGTATCCAGCTGGAGACCAGTAATGAGTGGTGTCCCTCAGGGATCGGTGTTGGGACCGGTCTTGTTCAACATCTTTGTAGGTGACATGGGCAGTGGGATTTAGTGCGCCCTCAGCAAGTTTGCCGATGACAAGCTGTGTGGTTCGGTTGATATGCCAGAGGGAAGGGATGCCATCTAGAGGGACCTTGACATGCATGTGAGGTGGGCTGATGCCAACCTTATGAAGTTTAACCGTAACAAGTGCAAGGTCCTACGCCTGTGTCGGAGCAATCGCAGGCACAGCTACAGGCCAGTCAGAGAAGAGATTCAGAGCAGCCCTGCAGAGAAGGACTTGGGGGTTTTGGTTGATGAGAAAATGAACATGAGCCAGCAGTGTGAGCTCACAGCCCAGAAAGCCAACTGTATCCTGGGCTGCATCAAAAGGAGCGTGACCAGCAGGTCAAAGAAGGTGATCCTGCCCCTCCACTCTACTCTCATGAGACCTCACTTGGAGTATTGTGTGCAGTTCTGGTGTCCTCAACATGAAAAGGACATGGAAGTGTTGGAACAAGTCCAGAGGAGGGCCACGAGGATGATCAGGGAACTGGAACACCTTCAGTATGAAGACAGGCTGGGAAAGTTGGGGCTGTTCAGCCTGGAGAAGAGAAGGCTGCGTGGAGACCTCCTAGCAGCCTTCCAGTATCCGAAGGGGGCCTACAAGGATGCTGGGGAGGGACTATTCATCAGGGCCTGTAGTGACAGAACAAGGGGTAACGGGTTCAAACTTAAACAGGGGAAGTTTAGATTGGATATAAGGAAGAAATTCTTTGCTGTGAGGGTGGTGAGGCACTGTAATGGGTTGCCCAGGGATGTTGTGAGTGCTCCATCCTTGGCGGTGTTCAAGGCCAGGTTGGATGAGGCCTTGGGTAGCATGATTTAGTGTGAGGTGTCCCTGCCCATGGCAGGGGGGTTGGAACTAGATGATCTTAAAGTCATTTCTAACCCTAACTATTCTGTGATTCTATGATTCTGTGAAATAATAGATCTGGTGACTCTCCTTATCACTGTGTTAGAATGCAAGATAGATTTGATCAATGGCAAAATATATACCTAAATATGTATATTATTAATATATTGCAGTTCAGTGTAGTAAAATACTAAGCCTCATAATGGGACACCTATGCTTGTAATTCATTTGAAGACATTCATATACTCTACAAAGTTCCAGCTACTTCTTTACTATACATTCTGCTCCTTCACATTGAAGTAGCTTAAGAAAGTCCTAAAAAACACTCAAGTGTATTGTAGACCAAGAAGCCTAGACTCATATAATCCTAATTACTTAGGTACTAGATTAAGAAATGAGGAGAATGGAGTCAAGTCTTTCCTAGGTTGTAGCACTTATTTCAGGTTCATTGGCTCAGTGTTTGAAGGATGGATAATCTTCTACTGCCTCATGTCTAGTGAGGTGCTTTGCAATGATGATTGCATAAACTTTTAGCTCCTTGGGAAAGACATTCAGTCCAGCTGCATAATTACTGATGACTCTTCTCTATGAAGTATTTATGCTAATGCAGTGTTCCCAAACTTGAAAATCTTGTGGTTATTATTATATGTAGCAAGATGGAGAGGTCTTTTAGTTATTAGTGACTACATTTCATGTTCCAACAAAACCTGAAGTCCTGTTCAATTGAAAGTCCCTTAACAAGATGTTCTGGGTTCAGCAGTAGCAGTCATTTTTTCTCCTTCTTAGTAGCTGGTACAGTGCTGTGTTTTTGACTTTCGGCCTGGGAGCAGAGCTGATAACACTGATGTTTGATCTGACCAAGGAATTTGTGAGTCTCATGCTCTGCCAGGGAGGAGGGGAAGCTGGGAGGAAGCAGAGACAAGACACCTGACCCCAACTAGCCAAAGAGGTATTCCATACCACAGCATGTCATGCCCAGGATGTAGAGTTGAGAGAGCTGGATCACTGCTGGGTGGGGGCAAGTTATCGGTTGGTGGGTTGTGAGGTGTTGTATTCTCTTCCCTTGTTATTTCCTTTATCATTATTATTATTGGTGGTAGCAGTAGTGGTTTGTGTTATACCTTAGTTACTAAACTGTTTTTATCTCAACCCGTGGGAGTTGCATTCTTTTGATTCTCCTCCCTGTCCCTCCAGGAGTAGGGGGAAGAAAGTGTGTGGGGAAGTAGACTGCGTGGTTCTAATTTACGGCCTGGACTTAAACCACAACACAAGATTTTTCCCAACTTTGCAACCACACTGTGTAAGATCTTTGCTATGACACTATCTTAAAAGTTGAAGGCCTGTGAATCACAGGGACTGAGGGGTCCAGGCTAGGCTGAAATAAGGTCATGGGCAGCGTGGGGAAGGCCACAGGGTGCCATAAAAGGACAGACGGGGTTGGCAGTGCCGCCAGGCCCTGATGTTTAATCTGAACATGTACATAGCTCATCCTTCAAGCACCTTCAAGGCACCTCTGAATGGTCACATATGAATTAAGTCTTCTCCCCCGAAATAGGTGGCAGGATTAATACCCCATCTGAAGTGCATCTATACTAATGCATGCAGTGTGGGGAACAAACAGGAGATGAAAAATGTTGTGCAGCTGGAAAACTGATACAGTTCCAATCATGGAAACATCATGGGATGACTTGTGCAACCACAGTGCTGCAATGGATGGCTATGAACTCTTCAGAGGGATAGTCAAGGAAGGAGAGGTGGTGAGGCAGCCCTGTATGTTAAGGGGTGTTTGTATTGTTTAGAGCTTAATGATGGTGACTATAGGGTTGATTGTTACAGGTAAGAATTAGGGAGAGTGCCAGCAAGGCAGATATCATGGTGGGAGTCTGTTACTGACCACCCAACCAGGATAAAAAGGCAGCAAAAATATTCCATAAGGAGCTGGGAGAACTCTCACAATCTCTTGCCCTTGTGCTCATGTGAGAATTTAACTTACCAAATGTCTGGAAATACAATACAGTTGAGAGGAAACAGTCTAGGAAATTCCTGGTTAACTTCCTAACACAGCTGGTGAGTGAGCCAGCTAGGGAAGGTGCCCCGCTGGACCTCTTGTTCATGAACACAGAAGGACTTGTGGGTGACGTGGTGGTTGGAGGCCATCTTGGTCATAGTGATCATGAAATTATAGAGCTTTTGATCCTTGAAGACAAAGGAGGAGTCAGTGGAACGGCTGCCTCAGACTTCCAAAAGGGCAGACTGTGGCTTATTTTGGGGTCTGCTTGACAAAGTCCCTTGGGAGGCAGTCTTGAAGGGCAAAGAAGTCCAGGAAGGCTGGACCTTGTTCAAGAAGGAAATCTGAAAGGCAAAGCAGCAGGCCATCCTGTGCTGAAAGATGAACCAGTGGGGAAGAAGACTGGCCTGGCTGAAAAGACAGCTCTGACTGGAACTCAGGAAAAAAAAAAAAAAAAAAAAAAAAAACAGAGAAGAAAGGATAGGCAACTCATGAGTACTACAAGGATGTCATAGGGCTATGTAGAGGGAAAACTAGAAGAGTCAAATCCCAGCTACAACTTAATGGGGCTACTGAAATAAAATACAATAAAACCTGCTTCTATAAATACGTTAACAACAAAAGGAGGGCTAAGGAGAATCTCCACCCTTTATTGGATGTGGGGGAAACATGGATGAGGAAAAGGCTGACATACTTAGTGTCCTCTTTGCCTCAGTCTTTAATAGTCAGACCAGTTCTCGGGTACCAAGCCCCTTGAGCTGGAAGACGGGGACAGAGAGAAGAAAGAAGGCTTCATAATTCAAAGGGAAATGGTCAGTGACATGCTACACCACTTAGACAAATAAAGGTCTATAAGGCTGGGTGGAATCCACCCAAGGGTATGGAGGGAGCTGACAGGAGAGCTCACCAAGCTGCTTTCAAGCATTTATCAGCAGTCCTGCCTAACCAAGGAAGTCCCAGTGAACTAGAACTTGGCAAATGTGACACCCATCTATGGGAAGGGCCGGAAGGAGGATCAAGGGCACTACAAGCCTGTCAGTCTGACCTCAGTGCCAGGGAAGGTTATGGAGCAGATCATTCTGAGTGCTATCATGTGGCGCATAAAAAGTACAACGAGGCGATCAGGCCCAGTCAGCATGGGTTTATGAAAGGCAGATTCTGCTTGACTAGTCTCATCTCCTTCTATGACAAGCTGACCCACTTAGTAGATGAGGGAAAGGCTGTGGATGTTGTCTGCCTAGATTTTAGTAAAGCCTTTGACACCATTTCCCACAGCATTCTCCTGGAGAAACTGTCTGCTCATGGCTTGGATGTGTACGCTCTTTGCTGGGTAAAAAAATGTCTGGATAGCCAGCCCAAAGAGTGGTGGTGAAAGGGCTTAAATCAAGTTGGTGGCCGGTCATAAGTGGTGTTGCTCAGGGCTCAGTACTGGGGCCAGTTCTGTTTAACATCTATCAATAATCTGAACAAGGTGATAGAGTGCACCTTCAGTAAGTTTGCAGCTGACATGAAGTTGAGCAGGAGCATTGATTTGCTTGAGAGCTGGAAAGCTCTACACAGGGGATCTGGAGAGGCTGGATCGAGCGGCCAAGGCCAATTGTATGATGTTCAACAAGACTAAGTGCAGGTTCCAGACAATAGTGTGTCCAGCAGGATGCAGGGGAGTGACCGTCCCCCTATACTCAGCACTGGTGAGGCTGTACCTTGAATACTGTGTTTAGTTTTGGGTCACTTGCTACAGGAAAGACATTCAAGTGCTGGAGCATGTCCAAAGAAGAACAATGAAGCTGGTGAGGAGTCTAGAGAACAAATCTTATAAGGAGCAATTGAGGGAACTGGGATTGCTTGGCCTGCAGAAAAGAAGGCTCAGGGCAGATCTTATTGCTCTCTACAACTACCTAAAAGGAGGTTGTAGCAAGACGAGGGTTGGTCTCTTCTCCCAAGTAACCAGCAATAGGACAAGAGGAAATGGCCTCAAGTTGCACAAGGGGAGGTTTAGATTGGATATTGGGAAAAATTTCTTCACCAAAAGGGTTGTCAAGCACTGGAACAGGCTACCCAGGGAAGTGGTGGAGCCACCATCCACAGAGGTATTTAGATGTGTAGGTGTGGAACTTAGGAACATGGCTGGGTGGTGGACTTCGTAGTGTTAACAGTTGGACTCGACGATCTTAAAGGTCTTTTGCAACCTAATTGATTCTACAGCTGAAGAGGAAAGTTTCTGCCTGCCAGAAAGCCATATAACCGTTTCACTAACAAAGAAGTGAAATGAAACAGAATTTATTAACAAAGGTCTTGTGCATCTTGAAAGTTTGTAGTATAATAAAAAGATGGCTGAAAATACCAATTTTTAGCTTAAATGTTTGCAATTATCACTAAGAATGCTGCTTGTAATCTAAAGATTTGCAAATAATATTTGTTCATACAGGAAGATCAAAAAAAGTAGAATACATTTTTTAAAACTGATTGGTGTTATTTTATTTGAAGCAAAAGGCCTAATTTCAGTGATATCTGTACATGTTCAGAAGTGGAAAATTAGTAGTTTTCTTATCAGTTTAATGTTTCCTTCAAGAAATGCTAAAATAGATTTCCGTTACTTCTGATTTCTTCCACATTGTTTCTCAGCCTAAATTGTTAATTTAACTCGTAGTTAAACCAAATAGTTTGAATTTTTAGGATAAAAAATGTCCTAAAGAAGAGAGGCAGAATTGTCTCACACACAGACAAAGGATTAAGCTTATTTAGAAAGATTTTTATCATCATAATTTTGATCAGTGCTAAAGTGTAAGAGATGATGAAATATGCCCTCAGCTAAATTAGTTGATGTAAAACACAAGATAGCTAGGATCTTGAAGAACATTGCTGATGCAAAAAGTTAGTCTGAATTCCTCTTTCAAAAAATTTCTCTCATTTACATAACGTTAATTATTTTTGCTTGATTTGCTTCCACCTCCTGCAGTGCAAAAAATTATGCAGATATATCCAGTTTCTATCATCAGTTTTTTGTGTCTTTCTCAAAAAGGCAACTCATAAACTATTTTTGATTTTTCTTTATTTGTACTTATAGTTGAACATCTGTGAAGTTTATCATAGCTGCAGTTCTAGAGAACTGTTAACCACAATACAAATATTCTGCTATATTTCTCTTTCAGTTGGATCAATCATTTCAAGACCAGTCTCGAGTCAGCCCTTACTTTCTACTGATAGTTTTACTCTAAAAATCTATGCTGTCAGTATGTCACTTTACAACACATAACATCAACCACAAAGAAGTTCCCAGGCCATTAATATTTCTACAGAAGTATTCAATTTGTAATCAGCAAATGTATCACAGAAAGATGTAGACCTAGACTCACAAATTCTTTATTGTCTTTTCCTTAAACTTCTTGATCTCTAGGCCTCAACATTGTAAAAGACGTTCAGATGTGATGTGGTATCCAAGAAGAAGAAAATACTGAAGAAATATAGATAGTACAGGTAGTTCCTGTTTCCCTGTGTGTTCACTCCTGGTCTATGCTGTCTCCAAATAAGGAAGCCTATGGGAAATTTTTTATCTAAATATGATCACTTCTTTACTTCTTTTGGGTTGGATGTTGTTTTCCATGAAGCCTAAATTGCCACAGCTGATTTCTCTTAACTTGATTTATCTTCCCAGAATTGATTAATTAGCATGTTCAAGTTCTTATAGCTGTCATAACTTGATAAACACCAGAGCCTTCACTCAAAGAAGCACTCTAGTGTAGCAACAAATGGAGAGCTTTTTTTTTTAATGATTATTATTATTTAGAGGACAGAAATAGTTATTTTATTGAAGACTTAGAACTAGACTCCATTCTCCACATAGACAATGGAAAGCAGTTTGTGCCTTCAGAAGGAATTTCATTATAGGCTAGATGCCTAAGAGTAGGTTCAAGAGTACCTCAAATATATTTTTAGTACAAGAAGAAAGTTAATTGGTTTTGTACCTATTATTTAAGTGAAATATTTCTGGAATTGAATGAAGTGGACAAAATCTTCTCTATTTACTAGTTCTGTAATTTTACTAAATGTAGGACTTTGAAAGCAACAACAGTGTAGTGTTTTCATGAACAATTTGTGCAGCTGCAATGCAAGAGGCTACCTCATGTTATAAGGCTCTTCATTCCTTAAGGTAATCTTACATGTATTGCAGCATGATTGTCAAAGAATAATAGATAAAAATCTTGCCATTGCTTTCCTTCAGTGCATTTCTCCTAGTTCTTTTGTTACTTCCTACAAGTGAATGAACTAGATTCATCATATACAAATAATTTATGGGCTAAACAGGGAGGTCTTTATTCTGGTAAAAAAACAAACAAACAAACAAACAAAACCCTAACAAACACCCTCAACCGTTTGGTGAAAAGTCATTATTTAAATAAGATTGGATGCTTATTATTTTCTGATCTACTGTAGGTTTGCTTAAATTTCCTCTTTTTCCTTTTTTTTTTATTTTCGAAAAGTGACCTGTCATGTTTCATATATGAAAGGTGTGCATTAAAAGAATATGAGCTAGCAAATATCTTTACTGAAGCACTGTTGGCAGCTGAGATCACTTGACAACTTCCTGGCTGTGATTCATAATCTATATTGGTGCCTTTGAGACAGCAAGCTATTGATTTTTCCCAGTCTATAATCCAAGACCATATACACAGCTTGTTAGACATCTGTGGGAATATAAACTGAGTTTTGATGCAATTTAGGGAGCTTCTGTTAGCAGGGCACTTAGTTTTTGTCTTTAAGAAAACCTTTACACATCTGTGTAATCCTGAAGAGATTTTTAACAGATAATTCAATCGAGTTTGGGTTGTTTCTTTTCCTTCTTTTCTTTTTTTTTTTTTTTTTCTGTAAACTGCTTCCCTGGGTAGAACTCATATGAAGAACATCTGAAGTGCATAATAATAATAAAACATAGGGAAATCTTTCTAATACTATTACAGCTTTTTTCTTCTTTTTATTTCTTTTGATTTTGTCAAGTATAATTTGCAAGTAGTTCTGTTTTTTCATGTTTAATATCTTGTCCACATTACTTGCCCTTCCTAGGAAAACATTCCTGTCATTACTGTAATACTCATGGTACATAGGCACAAATAACATTCAAAAGAACAATCATTAACTGCAATGCAGTTTCTCATACATAAATGTGTACTAGAGCAAACTCACTAAAAATCTCCCAAAAATAGACATTAGCTAAAATATTTCTCATGTTCAAGCCACTGCACCCTGATTTATTAAAGTAACTACACCTAATGTTAATTCTCTGTCTTTTGAGAGCAGCTTATGGAAAAAGAAGAGACTAATAAAGTTTGAAGCTTATGCATTAAGGTAGGAACACCAAAAGGAACAGCCTTAATATATTTTCTTTTAAATAGTACTTAATATTTGTCCAAGAGTATTTTAAGGGCTACCATATAAGGCAAAAATAATTCTGAAGAGCTTTGTAGATTTCAGATGACAGAAATATCTCAGTGCATGTCATCACATTACATGTTAGTCTGGAAGGTTAGGAAAATATTTACACCAAGTTCCCAAAATCAAAATAAGGCATTCTTGATTGTATGTGAAGTATAATTTAACTAAACTTGGATGATCCAGAAATCATATAGGCAGAACGGGATAATTGCTCATTTTCTTTTCTATGACAGAAAAACTTTCTTAAAACAATAAGGAGAAAAGCAAAATACCTGGATATATATCTGTATTAGCAAAATTTCGTGTTGAAAAACTAGATCAATTTTCATTAGCAGTAGGAAAAAATGATCTCTATATTAAATAACATGATTGATAGTAAAAAATTGAGGGTGTATTAGAAGGGGGGTGGTCAGTAGGTCGAGAGAGGTCCTCCTTCCCCTCTACTCTGCCCTGGTGAGACCGCATCTGGAATATTGTGTCCAGTTCTGGGCCCCTCAGTTCAAGAAGGATAGGGACCTGCTGGAGAGAGTCCAGCGCAGGGCGACTAAGATGATTAAGGGAGTGGAGCATCTCCCTTATGAGGAAAGGCTGAGGGAGCTGGGCCTCTATAGTTTGGAGAAGAGGAGACTGCGGGGGGACCTTATTAGTGTATATAAATATATAAAGGGGGAGTGTCATGAGGATGGAGCCAGGCTCTTCTCAGTGGCAAACAATGATAGGACAAGGGGTAATGGGTATAAACTGGAACACAAGAGGTTCCACTTAAACTTGAGGAGAAACTTCTTCTCAGTGAGGGTGACAGAACACTGGAACAGGCTGCCCAGGGGGGTTGTGGAGTCTCCTTCTCTGGAGATATTCAAAACCCACCTGGACACATTCCTATGTAACCTTATTTAGGTGTTCCTGCTCTGGCAGGGGGATTGGACTAGATGATCTTTTGAGGTCCCTTCCAATCTCTAACATACTGTGATACTGTGTGATACTGTGAAATTATCATTGGCATGGACTGTTTCTAAATGGAATTTTGCAAATTTCAAGTCTCTTTTTGAAAATAGTTTTTAATGCACTGTAAAGTTGTGTGGCTTTTTTGCTAGCTCATTTATCTATAACTTAATTGGTTTCCAGGAAAATAAATTAAGTCCCTAATTTTTCATATGTTTACACATTTTCTCAATCTGAAGATCGTGAGTACCTCAACTGTATTAGTATCATGCTTTAAGCTAAACAAAATGCAATGTTTCTGCAAGGTCAGAGATACTGAAATATATTAAAAGTTAGAAATCTGGAATAATGAATAGATAGAGTACAGAAAAAATAGTTTATTATTTTTGTTTCAATCTAAATGAAAAAGCACAGTGTACAGCATTACCATCCACTGTTCATCTCATATTAACAGTCTAAGTTAAGCTGAATTATGTACTGAAAACCTTTAAATGAAATCCCAAAAATTAAAGCAGCTACTTTTTATTCTATGTTTAATTATTTTTTCAGATAATCTTAGATCTTCCTGCCTTTACCCTTGCCACTTTCCTATCCACCTGCTGGGACCTCCTAAAGAGCAAGAAGACAATTTATGAGGACTGATTCCATCAATCCAGACTCCAAAATGAAATATAAAGGACAAAATGATAACGAAGCAAAGAGAATATGTTGATGTTTGGGATGCTAATTATAGGTCACTATGTTATCCAGACCAATTAATTTAAAAAAGGAAATCAAAAGGTTAGCTATTTTATAATTCAACATTTCAGTTTTAATGTCAAGCAAAATATTTGTTATTCATTATTTCTGGAAATCTGAAAGGAGTTTGGATCCATTCATCATTTTAACAATGTGAGAAGCAGATCCTCCTTGCTCGTATCACAAGAAGGTAACGAAAAAGAAAAGGGGAGTGAGCAGACACTATAGTGATGAGCACTTTAGAAATGCATGTGATGATAAAAGTGATAAAGTAGGAGATGGGGTGTAGTTATCAATAGCAGATAACACAGTTTAGCTAAACAAACTGCTGTCCTTGGAGTAAGTAGTTCAAAATTGTTCTACCTATGTACAGGTACATAGTTCAGCAAAGGTCTATCTCATTCAGGCTCAGATGCATTTTAAAAAGTGGTTACATAATGAAGAGAAATGTCACTGCTTAGTTCATGTCTCTCTAGGTCTGTACACTTGCAGAAAGGCTGGAGACAAATGCTCCTTAGTTATAATTTTCCAACTGGAATGTTACATACTCAACTATACAAAAGATACAGAAATTACAGACTGACCTGTTAGTTGCCCTTTCCTATCTTCTAAATTCAGTATTGTAACAAAGGTTGTTTTCCCAGTGTGAAAGTAAGTGCATGATTATATTCAGACCCTACTGTGTGAGGGACAAATATTTCCATTTTTATTCTTTTATTGCTCAGCAAAACTTGCACTCGCCTTTCACCCAACCCCCTTTTACCAGCTGCTTATTGCAATAGCCACAAGCTATCTTTTAATGGACATCACATAAAAAATCAGCACACTTTTTGAGAGTTCATTTGCATATTTCATTATCAGAAAGTGTAAGTGTTAACTGCAATGCACACACTGTTTTTTTTCATCCAGAGACAAATTACTAAGTGTCAGTAAATGTTAGAAAAAGTTAGTGCCCCAAGTCAGGTTATTCTAAATGCTCTTTCTTTCCTTAAAATAAAGATATCAGTCTACACACAGAAAGGTAAGCAATGCCTGTATCACACCACAAGCTTTTCAAGAGACCATAACTTCTTTTGCCTTTTGGTAGCTCATAGTGCAAGTCTGCCTGAATCCTCAGCTAAAGAGAGTAAGTTCTAGAGTAATAAACCTAATAAATTATAATTCCTCTCATATTTATGACTAGGACCTGGAAATCAGCACAGGGAGAAACTGAGCAAAACCCATGCTATATAAGGGTGTAATGTGTTGTAAAGTTAATAAGGCATATCCCATGAAAGGGAGCCTCAGCATATGTTTATCACTTGGATTTGAGAATATGTGAGATAAAGGACTTCCTATTTGGAAACCCCCTTTTTTTTTTTTTTTTTTTTAAAGGAAGTCCCAAGGGCCAACTGCCTTACTAGATATATGATTCTAAGAAGCAGGGATAAGAACAGCAGTGGTGATCACCAGAATCAATTAAGAGAGAAGGACATGCCTTTTTCCTGGTATATGAGAGACCAAGTCTAGAAACAAAACTTTCTATTTATTTTATTAAGAATAACACCCTGTCCTCCCAGGTAAATGAAAGGCAGGGTATTTTCCCAAAGTAAACACTGAAGGGAAAGTTTTTTTTAACCCTGTGAAGGCCTCCATCATTCATTAGAAATAGCAAATGACCTCTATGTATATATTTTGAATCGGACTACTTTTAATACATCAAAAATAAGAAAGGTCCTTTAAATTGTCAGCATATAATTGTATAAAAATTGAGAACTTTAAATATTTACCATAAATAACCAAAAAACTACTATTTCAGGATTTGCTTTAGTAGCCCATTACATAGAAAGACAAATTCAGTGGGACTTTATCACTCTTTCTGTGAGCATTAGAAAGAGGTAACTATTTCTTAATTTTTTAGATACCTTCAGAACCTCTGTATTTAGTGGATTTAAATTAGTTTGACTAATATCGCAGAACTCTTAATTCAATAAATCACTGCTTCCAGAATAGCATTTGTATTATCAGATGAAAAAGATGTGTAAGAGCAAAACTGAGAACAGATATATATTTTGTTCAATATTTTTATATCAACAACTACAGAACTAACTTCTGAAGCTCAGCCACCTCTTTTTTAAGGACAGATGATTATTCATGTTTAAACTGCTTTATTTTTTCTCAGAAAAATATATTGCATATGCTTGCCTCGAAGATGGAGAACAATAGAGGGAATACTTGCATAGTCCACAGGGCTAAAGTAGAGACCACAGGTTCCTAGATAAGCAATTATTTTAATGAAGCATTAAAATATTTCTCTGAGTAATTATAAAGATAGATTGTCATTTAATGTGAAACATATTAGGACTTGTGGTTTAGTGGGTTTCCAGTTTTTAAGAGATTCTTTTATTTTTTTTCCTAGCAACTCCCAGAACTCACATTCACTTCAATGGTAGCTGCAGGTGCTGAAAATCCATTTCAATGGTTCATACTGTTTCAAAATTTTACAGTGGTCTTTCTCTCACACACATGCTCACACATGTTCTTCTTTACCTTTCTCTCTTTTTCTCTCCATCTGCCCGAGATTAAGGCAAATCTTGCCAGACATGGATACTCATAGAGTGGTAGTATGAAAGTTACAAAGAAGCAGTTAAATGAACTGAGAGGGGGGTGGGGAGGAGGGCTAAGGGAGAAAACAAGTGAAGTTCTTATGTTTTCCAGCCCTCTTCCCCAAAACTTTTAAAAATGAAATGTAACCTTATAACGAGGAGGTAGATTTCCTAGTAAACTAATCAAGACTCCGAGGTACATGGAGATGAGCGAACTCTTTTAGAAGCACCTCTAATGCATTCTTACAAGGGTCATTGTGTTTTACAATGTAACAACAAAAAAAAAAGAACAAAAAAAAAGAACCTAAATCACATTTCGTTTTTACTATACTTGAAATAAAAATAGGCAATTGGAAATGCACTGTAAACAGGATTATTCAAACTCAGCTTGCCTTAAGATTGAAGCAGCTTTTAAGCTAGCTGTTACATAAAAGTCCAGTATTTCTGAGATTTTATGAGAGTAATCTAATGCATTGGTCAGACAAGGTTAAGAATAATGCCCTTGTAGTCTCCCCAGGTGCAATGATAACATTTGATGTGAATAAAAAGGCTTCACTTTCTGGGTGTTGTTGAAACTGAACTGCACATTTATTTCGAGATTTGAGTAAGAACTTCAGTATTCTTCAGGGAAACAAAAAAATATATCCACAGTCTTTTTGAATCTTTGTTCCTGAGTTTTATACTTATGCTTCATTGTCCATCTTTTCCTCTTTTTTCCACATTAGCTTTCAAAATACTTCCTGAGGCTTTTAGCAGTGTCGTAAACTTACTGTATCATTACTGATGCACACAAGCAGGAACATAAATGAATACTGGATCTAGATGATATTCTTCTTTTTATAACCCATCCTGATATTTCAATCCCAGCTATTACACTGTTCATAAATCAGTTTGGAATCCTCTCTGGCTTTAAAAATAATTATAATAAATCCAAAGATATGTTTATGTATAGGACGCCAATTGAACCCTTTGCTTTTCAGTTTCCATTTAAATTGGTCTCCAGAGGTCTTACCCCAGGTTATTTATTCCTTTTTCTTTAGATCTGCTGTACAGATTTAATCTTGCTTCTCTGCTTTGTAAAATTCAATAGACACTGTACAGGTGTTTTTTTGTTCTTTCCTTTTTTTACTGGGGGAAGAGCTGTCATTAATTAAAAACAAAATACATTTTGTATTTTTTCTCTGATAATAAAAAACTTACTAAGAAATTATGAAGACTGTCTTAAGAAATTTTTCCAGGTGCCCTGAAAGCAATTGTTCAACTCATTTACTAATTCTAACAGAGCAAAACAATGTGTTAATCTGCTCTGCAATTTTTTCATTCGTCTGACTATTAAGTATAATTCAGCTTCTAAGTCCTTTCTCTCTGTGTCTTTCTGATTAAATTCTCATACAGAAGTCATGTTAACGCAAGCTGGCATGTCAGTAGGTGTGGATCAGAGCAACAGAACTGTATGGCTGGAAAGCTTTGTCTGATCACACAGACTCTGATTTCACAAAGCTATTCTTCCAGAAATGCAGTAAATGCCAGAGTATCTTGAAGGAGGTCAGCAGAGAGCGAAGATGCAAATTTTAGCAATGACCTCATAAGACCAATGTAAGAAATAACGGAATTTGTTTCAGGAAACATATACCCAAGGATCACCTTTACACAACATTTTATTTCCCCTTCTTCATTTTATCTCCCTTCAGTCTATAAATATAAAAATATGAGCCACACATACGACTTAAATCTGTGAGTAAAAATGTCCCTTTTCAAGTATAATATCTCATCAAGTAAATATGAAATATTTCAAATCCTTTACATTCTCATTGCAGGTGAAATATATACCTACTTTATAATAGAGGAAAAAAACAGGATTTCATATGATTTGATTCTGATATAATTTCCACTGCAAAAAAAATATGCTTCAAGAGTTTGATGTTTACAGAAATAAGCATATGAGCAGGGATATTGATGAGGAACCGCCCTGTGCTGAACATAGTATGCATAGAGACTGTTTATAGAACATAGAATCATAGAATTGTTAGGGTTGGAAACGATCTTAAGATCATCTAGTTCCAACCCCCTGCCACGGCCAGGGGCACCTCACACTAAACCATGTCACCCAAGGCTCTGTCCAACCTGGCCTTGAACACCGCCAGGGATAGAGCATTCACAGCTTCCTTGGGCAACCCATTACAGTGCCTCACCACCCTCACAGCAAAGAACTTCCTCCTTACATCCAATCTGAACTTCCCCTGTTTAAGTTTGAACCCGTTACCCCTTGTCCTGTCACTACAGTCCCTAATGAATAGTCCCTCCCCAGCATTCCCATAGCCCCCCTTCAGATACTGGAAGGCTGCTATGAGGTCTCCACGTAGCCTTCTCTTCTCCAGGCTCAACAGCCCCAACTTTCTCAGCCTGTCTCCATACGGGAGGTGCTCCAGTCCCCTGATCATCCTCGTGGCCCTCCTCTGGACTTGTTCCAACACTTCCATGTCCTTTTTATGTTGAGGACACCAGAACTGCACACAATACTCCAAGTGAGGTCTCATGAGAGTAGAGTGGAGGGGCAGGATCACCTTCTTTGACCTGCTGGTCACGCTCCTTTTCACGCAGCCCAGGATACAGTTGGCTTTCTGGGCTGCGAGCGCACACTGAAGCCGGCTCATGTTCATTTTCTCATCAACCAACACCCCCAAGTCCTTCTCCACAGGGCTGCTCTGAATCTCTTCTCTGACCAACTTCTAGCTGTGCCTGTGATTGCTCCAACCCATGTGTAGGACCTTGCATTTGACATGGTTAAACTTCATAAGGTTGGCATCAGCCCACCTCACAAGCGTGTCAAGGTCCCTCTAGATGGCATCCCTTCCCTCCAGCGTATCAACCGAACCACACAGCTTGGTGTCATCGGCAAACTTACTGAGGGCGCACTCAATCCCACTGTCCATGTCACCAACAAAGATGTTGAACAAGACCGGTCCCAACACCGATCCCTGAGGGACACCACTCGTTACTGGTCTCCAGCCGGACATCGAGCCATTGACCACAACCCTTTACGTGCGGCCATCCAGCCAGTTCTTCATCCACCGAGTGGTCCACCCATCAAATTGATGTCTCTCCAACTTAGAGACAAGGATGTCATGTGGGAGAGTGTCAAACGCTTTGCACAAGTCCAGGTAGATGACGTCAACTGCTCTACCCGTGTCCATCAGTTCCATAGCCCCATCATAGAAGGCCACCAAATTGGTCAGTCAAGATTTCCTCTTAGTGAAGCCATGCTGGCTGTCACCAACCACCTCCTTGTTTTCCTGTGCCTTAGCATGCCTTCCAGGAGAATCTGCTCCAAGATTTTGCCAGGCACAGAGGTGAGACTGATTTCTCTCTAATTCCCCGGGTCATCCATTTTCCCCTTCTTGAAAATGGGGGTTATATTTCCCTTTTTCCAGTTGTCGGGAACTTCACCTGACTGCCATGAGTTTTCAAGTATGATGGCCAGTGGCTTAGCAACTTCATTTGTCTGCTCCTTCAGGACCCGCGGGTGGATTTCGTCAGGCCCCATGGACTTGTGCACATTCAGGTTTTTAACATGGTCTTGAACCAGATCCTCTCCTACAGTGGGCCTCGGGTCTTCATTCTCACAGTCCCTGCATCTGCCTTCCAGGAACTGCTGGAATTTGCAATCCAGAAGCAGAAGGAGAAGAGGAGGGGAGAGGAGAGGAGAGGAGAGGAGAGGAGAGGAGAGGAGAGGAGAGGAGAGGAAAGGAATTTTGTAAAAGAAGTTTTGGGTTTTGTTTTCGGTTTTGTTTTTAAGAAAGCATGTATAATTAATCACAGGAGTCCAGAAGCTGGAGCTAAAAGAACAACTGCAGGTTATCATTTCTAGAAAGGAATTTTCAAATGGTGGTCTGGAAATTGTGAGCTTTTTTAGAGATTGAGGCTGTAGAATTAAGAAATGCTGGATGCTAACGAAAGCTGAACCAGAAAACCAGATGAGAAAAAGGGGTCCAACCTGTCACTAAAAGATAAGCAAGTTAGTTTAGGAACTTCTATTTAATCTTTTACTAACAAGATTCAAGCTTTCTCTCTTTAAAATACAGAGAATGTTTGTTCAGATTTTTTGAGGGGTTTTTTTGTTTTTGTTTTTAATAGCACAGCCCTATAATTTAGAAATTATCTGGAACATTGATTTGTAAGAGAGTGGAACACTTCTACTTCAAGGCTCTGTTTAGCTCACTGTCAAATTATAATGTACCTTATCATTTTTGAATTACCTCACATATTGTTTGGAGGATTGATATCTATTTGCTTCTAAAGGATACTGAACAAACTGGCCCAAATTCTTATTCACTAATTCAGATCTATAGTCCCAAATGAGCCAGTCTTGTTTACAGAATAGTCTTTCCTGACAATGCATTGCACAAACACATCATGAATATTAATCCCAGCCATACAATAAGTAAACTCTTTAAAAAGAAAATCATATCAGTGTTCTAGATGCTATTAAATTTATTTACCTTTCTCATTTTTATCCTACTTTAAGATATTAGTTGTATTTCTGTTTAATTCTGAACAACTATTTGGTTTTCCTGTGGATCACGTGCTGATTTTGAACTTAGGAATACTTATGAGGCATATATTCCTGTCTGCCATGAGACATAGATTTTGGGAGACATTCAGTGTGCTACCTGCAAGGGATTTTTTGTTAAAAAAGTTGGCTAATACTGAAGGTTCTCCTTCTGAAGCTATCTTTGTATTTTTTCATCTGAGGATCCCTGGGTATGCAAATCATGAGGCTATGCTGGAAGATGTATCTGTTTGCAAACCTTTCTTGGGGACGAAGGACATGAGGGTGGCAATAGGCATTTTTCTACTGGATGTATCAGTAGAGGTCCAAAATATTCACTATCTATGCTATTGCACATCAGTTTGGCTAGTAAACAGGATTTCTTGTGGGTAGTTTTCTTTGGATGTAATTTGAAATCTCACTGAATGTCTGAATTTATAGTGTTTAGCAATATTAACGTGCTTCTTAATGTCTTTCAAATATTTTTTACATAATATCTGTGTATGTGCCTACATATACATAAATACATATTTGAGGTTGTTTTTTGTTTTTTTAACCAAGATTATGGTACTCATTAAAAGGAAATAATTTAATCCGATTCATACTAGGATCAATGAGAATCTTATAATTGATTTTTCTGTGTAAGTATATTCAGTTCTCAAGTATTCAACTCTGGTCTCAGTTCCAGATACAGTGTTGTGAGTGCTGTCTATTTCTAATTCTTGTAATTGTATTATAGCTGGTCTTACATAAATCCAAAGAAAATGTTTGTGAATAGGTATGTTTTAATATGAATAATGGAGACAGCATGCCACTGCAGAGTGACAAATTCGTGAGATATTTAGGGTAGCACTCATCAGCCTCATTTTCATTATTTTTCGTGCTTATCTTTAGAATTTTTCTTGGTATACATCTTTCTGTTTATTATACTATTGGCAACTGCAAAAGGCACTCAGGTCAAGTAGACTCAAAACCATTCTGACAAACAAAGGTACATTATGAATCTGTATGATAGCAGTTATGCACATGAACTCTATGAAAACAAGTATCACTTTTTTTAAGTTATATTTTCTTAGACTTTGTGAAAATACATTCCGGAACTATGTATTGAAAAGATTAATTAGATGCTATAATCTCATATTTGATTAGGATTATATCACATTATTAAAGTGGACTAAAATATGATGTAGCATTTTTAATGTACTGACTTGTGTCCATACAATGTTTTAAACTATAAGATTGTTTTGCATGTCTTTTTTGTGTGTTATTTATGGGATGGTATGTAGGCCACTATGGAAGACAAAGAGATGACATGTTTGAGACATGCACAAAATGGATAACACTATTTTCTTTTAGAACTTAAGAGCAGGGAAGAATCAATATAAAGAGTAGAGTTAAAAAAAAAAAAAAAAAAAAAAAAAAGAGGAGAAAGAATATATTTATATCATTTCTAATCTTTGGAACTCAGTCCAAAAGATACCTGATTCAGCAATATTCTGATTTCAGCCGGATTCTGGGCAGGAACAAATCTCTAAGATATACTCTGAGCAGCCCTGCAGAGAAGGACTTGGGGGTGTTGGTCGATGAAAAATGAACATGAGCCGGCTTCAGTGTGCGCTCGCAGCCCAGAAAGCCAACCGTATCCTGGGCTGCATCAAGAGGAGCGTGACCAGCAGGTCGAAGGAGGTGATCCTGCCCCTCTACTCTGCTCTCGGGAGACCTCACTTGGAGTATTGTGTACAGTTCTGGTGTTCTCAACATAAAAAGGACATGGAAGTGTTGGAACAAGTCCAGAGGAGGGCCACGAGGATGATCAGGGGACTGGAGCACCTCCCGTATGGAGACAGGCTGAGAAAGTTGGGGCTGTTCAGCCTGGAGGAGAGAAGGCTACGTGGAGACCTCATAGCAGCCTTCCAGTATCTGAAGGGGGGCCCACAAGGATGCTGGGGAGGGGCTATTCATCAGGGACTGTAGTGACAGGATAAGGGGTAACGGGTTCAAACTTAAACAGGGGAAGTTCAGATTGGATATAAGGAAGAAATTCTTTGCTGTGAGGGTGGTGAGGCACTGGAATGGGCTGCCCAGGGAAGCTGTGAATGCTCCATCCTTGGCGGTGTTCAAGGCCAGGTTGGACAGAGCCTTGGGTGACATGGTTTAGTGTGAGGTGTCCTTGCCCATGCCAGGGGGGTTGGAACTAGATGATCTTAAGGTCCTTTCCAACCCTAACTGTTCTATGATTCTATGATTCTATGATTAATTAAAATATTAAGAGTGAATAAACAAATGAGAAATTATTGTGAAAATCAATAAGCAAAATAATGGAAAAGAAAATAAGACAGAAATTCAAGAATAAATGTGGATTTAGCAGTATATCAGATATTTCTTTTGCAAAGCTGTAAAGGTATACTTATAAACCAGATGATTTAAATGGGGAAAATTAGGAAATAAATTTATTAAGAGGCATGATTTACCTTAAAACTGTTGCTTAAAAATTACTCATTGCTGAAAATAAACCTGAGGGAATGCTTTTCCACCTATTATAAGCCTGATCCTTGATCTCGCAGTATGCTGAGGTTTGCTTTTAGGCTGTGTACTTTAATTGTTTTGGCTAGCACCATGCTGAATTGCAACCCTCGCCTTTAACTATAACTCCAGTAAACAGGACAACATATCCATGGCAACCTACAGTTTTAGTTCTAACTTTTCAAAACACAGAAAGGTAATTATTTTTTTTCTTTATATTTTTATATTGCTATGGCTCATAATAACAGTGATGACCTCCTGGCTGGGCATTTCCAAGCTATTAATGACAGGCTGAGTTATGCGACCTTGACTTCACCTGCAGCCATTAACTTTTCTATCTAGTCATTAACTGCTGAGAAATGCCCTCCCTTTTGGTGATTATTTCTTATATATGCATTTCTTAAATAGGCATTTTCTGTAACAATTACATGTCAGAGTAATTTCATATTTTTTTATTAATAAGTACTATCTTATCTTTGTGTTCAAGCCACAGAGATCCTTTGACATCTAGTAGCTTGCACATCATTTAAGTTTCTAAGGAAGAGGTCATCATTTATGCATAAGAAAATGGGAAACAGAGGGCTTAAAACATCATATTTTACATGGGAGGAAAAAGTCTTGTATCTTTTGAGTTAAATCTATGGAGCATATTCAGAAATGCTGAGGAATTCATTTTTAGATTGGGCATTTAGATGTACAATGTATGCCACAATACCAGCTAGAAAACCCTTAGCGTTAATAGTAAAGGTGACCTCTAAGTTATCCCTCCTGACTAGCGGATCTTTAAACAAAATGGTTAGTAATTTCACTGGGATTAATTTGCCAGCATTTTGCAGACCCTTATCTTATTTTCTGGAACTCATAGAGGGATCAGAATCCACATGATATATTTCTCTTATCTGTCAGTGCAGCAGCATAAGATAAAGAAGATTCTTATTGAATGGATATATTTTTCATTTTCCTTCATATCCTAGATTAAACAGGTCTTGTATGATTTTTCTTTTCCTGGTAGAGCAAGCCATACTTCTGCATAAATAACTTCTGTGTAATTTGAGAACTCTTATAAAGAACTCAGTAATCAACTTTTTAAGATGCTGTGTAGTGGTCTTACCTGGATCAAAACCTAAATGTTGTTGGTGGAGAGAAAGGTTGTAGAGTTATTTTCAAGGATGGGACTTAGTTGTCTGCATAGATGACAAAGGGTATTATCATATATGCCTGGAAATATCAGCAACAGAGGATTTGTCTAATTTGGTTGTTCCTGTAATTCAGACATATAGTTATACTTCTATAAACAATACTTGTTCAATGACGTGCTTAGTTCTTTGCATAGGAAATTTCTCTGACAATACTCTTGACTAACAGGAAATATCTGTGCTATGAAAAGAAAAATGTTTCCTAGAGCTAAAATTTGTTGTTGTTTTTGTTGTTATTTTATTTAGGTGTCTGGTTTATTAGAAAATATCATCCTAATTTTGTACAAGCAGCAAAAAAAGCACAGGGAGGTGAATGAGGCCAAAAGAACGTAAACTAAAGAAGTAAACTCTGCAAATCTTGATAAATGCAACTCCACCAGTAAGTGACAATATAGGTGAAACATTTCTCTTTTAAACTTTTTTCCATTAGTTTTTTGACAGGAGTACACTAGTTCAGCTTTAATGAGATTCTAGTGTAAAAACTTCAGGGCTAAATAAAAGAAACAAATCAAAAGGACCGGATGATTGCCATTTAATGTGAAAGAATGAAAGTGCAAACAATCATTGTATGACATCTAGCTGTGCTAGTCACTGCAGAATGACAGGTAGAACAATTCAAAGTTACTGATCTAAAGATGGAATAACAGCTCATATATTTGAAGTGCTCAGAAGATGAAGAAATAAAACAGACTCTAAGATAAGACATAGTTAAGCCTTTTAAATTCCATGCCTTATTGTCAGTATCATTTGAACGCTTTCGTATACTTTTTTTTTTTTACCTCAGAAACTATTTTATTGAAGGAATTACTTTTAAGAGCTGATTTTTATTATTATCCTTCAGGCTGAATGGTGTGCTTTGTTTTTCAACAAGATAAGAAAAAACATACACAATGAGAAGTATATTACTAGTTTACTAAGCACCCATATCATATATGTTCAGAATTATGTATTCTGAGGACATATTGTTAAGCTGTGCATTTTAAGCAAGCTCAGTAATACACATGCTAATTTACTCTACAGGAAAACTGACTCTTTTAACATGGAATACAAATTTGTCATGAATTTCTGTTTATATTTTCCTTGTCTATTCTTTTCTTTATATTATTTTAAGGCTCTTAGGAAAAATCGCCTACTCTTTCTTTCAGCAAGTCTTTTCATCAGTGAAATAACCTATTCTAGTTACTGCTGGAAACAATAATCTGTAATTGCTGCTTTCAGTCCTAATTTGGCCTGTCTCTAGTTTTTCATCTCAATCTAATCTAAACCTATTTGAGCAAATAAAATGATATTTACCTCATCCTCTGTTACAAGCTTTCAAGATTACAGGCTTCAGGAAAAATCAATACAAAATACCAGCTTAGCAGCAGGTTTGTGCTCAGAAAGAATCCTAACTTTTCTTTCCTTCATTTTCTGACTCTCTACTTCCCTGGAGTGAAAGCAAACCTTAGACTATAAGGAATGAAGGGGAAAAAACACCAGAAACACAAAGCCCTCCAGCCTTCAGTTGATGTGTTTGGTTCATGGTTAGTAGCCACTTTTGAGCTTACAAGCCGAAGTGCGGTGCATTGTCAAGCTCCTAACCTTTAGCTTCTGCTTCCACACTACACATCTTACACAGTTCACCAAAAGGAAGAATCTCAACCTCACAGATGATTTTTCAGACTCAAATACCATCTTCATTTATTATTTATTTTCTTCAAGCAGTTGGGATTTGAGGTATCATCATACCTGCCTGACTAAATTAAGGAAGTGACCACATCTCTGTGGGGGAATCTCATGAGAATAAAATCCTATTACTTTCAAAAAAAGATTACTTTGTTTGCTGCCTGAAATAAGCTTTTGATGAAAACATTTGAATGTTGAGTTTGTAACCAATTAAGAACTCTCAACAGTGGTACCTTTTTTTTCTTTTCTTCTTTCTTTTTTTTTTTTTAATGCTGAAAATGATGTCTAGTTGGTTTTTATTTTTATTTTGATTTTTTTTGTTGCTGCTGGGCTTTTTGACCAATTAATACAGATGGGTCTTTATAGTAATTTTTCTGTATCTTTCAACCTTTTCAAACTATTTTTTCTCTTCCTTTGTAGGAAACAAGAACAGAAGAGTTCTTCCTTTTAAAACTTTTGTTGGGTTTCTTTTTCATAGCTCTCTCCCCAGGTGTCCTCTTCCTACCCCCATCTTGTGAATAGTCTCTGATTTGAAAAATTATGAGTTTTTTGGTCTCTCTTTAAGCCCTGTGAGGTCATTATTATCTAATACTTATGTAATGTTTGAAAGAAGCTCTAAATCAAGTCAAATATTTAACTTAATAACTCATTTTTGAAATATTTAATTCAGGACTCAAGTTTTCTCAAATAAGTAACAAAATAGGTATGTACTTTTCTTTGGATGTCTATATAAAAGTAATACAGACATACTCAAAAAAGGAAATCACCTAAGTTTTTATTTCCCCAAGAATAGTGGCAGTTGTATAAATGCATTTTGAGGGAGGGGAAAATCGTTTAAATAGGAGATTAATACCTAATTGTAATCATCTAACTGGGAATACTAACTTAGTACCCTAGCCAATCTAGGCACAGGAGTAATCAGTGGAGGGAGAAAAGTACCTTCAAAGTGCTTGAGTCTTAGGTGAACTGAACTGCCCTTTGGAGGTGCTTATTCTTTTTCATTGAATATACAGGCTAAGGTAACCTCAGATGAGTCACCCTAGCTTATTTAAGATAAATCCTAAGTGACAATTTTACTGCAAGAATCTTCCTAAGCCATAAGACTCCTATTCTGCAGACCTTTTGCCTCTGATATAGGTTTCTCCAAAAACACAGTAGCTGAAGTGTCTATTAGTCTCTAGTTCAACCCCAACAGAAACAACCAAAGCTTAGGAAAAGCAGTTCCTATAATTTTTATTTTTGTTAAGAGCAATTTTTTTAGCTTCAAGTGTTTAAAAAACAATAGAACATAATCTCGCTCTTCTTGTGTATCCAAGATTTACCAGTGTTTAAGTGAAGCCAAGTCTTTCCTGCATCTCTTCTCTCCAGTCCTCTTTACCTGTTGTGATGATTTATCCTGCAGTCTCAAATGATTATGTGTCTCCCTTCCAAAGAGCAAAATAGGACAGTTTACACCACCCAGCACTGTTCCAAGGTCTTCACAGGTTCTTTTATCACTTATATTCAGCTTGTTTTGAGGCTATATTTTCTTAATTAAAAACAAAATCTGAGAAATATGATTTTGAAAAAAATCACTAGTATTTTATATCACTGTGTATTGGTCCCATTAAGCTTCGTGAAGCTTGATCCCAAGTTTTTTAACCTAATGTAAGATTATTGTAACCAAATTACCTGTGTATCCGTCAATCATGCTGATAATTTTTGAAGTCAACTTCAATCAATCTGACATACAAGTAAAAGTCTTCAGAATTCTAAATTCCTACAGTAGGCTGATACTGCCTATGATACTGCCATATAGGCCATTCTTCTGCCATCAACGAGGTATTGTGTCTGCTTTAACTCAGGACTACAAGCAGAACTTCAGCTCACCACATCTATATGTAATTTTGACCAAAACCTTGACCAAGAAACTGTTCTATTCCAAGAGCTCTTTTACATTTAGTTTTCACCACTCCTTCTGTAGTTATCTGCAGATAAAGCTGGCTGAAGTAAAACAATCATAGAATCATAGAGGTCATCTAGTCCAGCCCCCCTGAAATGAGCAGGGACATATTGAACTAAATCAGGTTGTTCAGAGTCACATCCAGCCTGGCCTGGAATGTCTCTAGAGATGGTGCATCCACCACCTCTCTGGGCAACCTGTTCATGTTTTCTTTACCATAACATAGACAGTTATATCAGTTAAAGGTGTTGAAACATTGGTGCAACCTCTTTCTAAAATTTTACAAGAGTTTTCACTGACTGCTACAGGAAGAATTTCACTGTGGCAATATAAAAAAAGAAAAATAGCTGACTAATTAGACAAGTGCAGAGGGAAGTGTACACTCAGTGAAGATGATAAATTTCTTCTTTGAAAAAAAACCAAACCAACTCTATGACATCTTATAGCAGAATGCTTTTCTATGTTTATGATTTTTTGGAAAAAACAAATAGAGATGACTGAAAATCAGCAGAGCTTGGGGTTCATCCTGATTAGCTGTCTGAACAGACTTTTTGTGTCAAGGGACAAGGGATATTTTCTTCACAGAGCTACTGATAGGTAACTCAAAGTTTTTAAGCAGCTGGAAATATAGACAGGACGACCCCTTAAGTTTATCTTTCAAAAGCATGGTGCCTGAGGATCTTTGAATATTCCAGGAGATCCCATTTCAGTATTTAATACCTATATAATTTTAAAAACTGGTAAAAGAAAGATCAGTGTGACAACGAACCAATAATGCAGTGGACCAATCTTCAGTCCAATTTGGTTTTGCTCAGTTTTGAGGAAAATTTTTTTTTTTTTTTTTTGCAATAGGAAACAATAATTAGATATTCTTCTGCTGAATTTAAAAAATATATGAAGGAGGGAAGAGATGCTTCAGCACAGTTTCAGTGTAGGGAAGCTAGAGAATGCAGAATACCTAACTACATCTCATTCAGTCAGTGGCTCATTGTTAATCATGGACTGTAGTAAAAGCCAATAGAGGTTAGAGGGTAGTTGCCAGACCAGACTTTCACAGTGCCCTCCCCCAGCTTGTGCACAACGGTAGGAGACGGACATCACAGTTGGGAACTGCAGTGAGTTTGCACAAGGTTTGGTAATAGCTGCTAAATATCCCAAGAAGTACCTAGCAGCTTTTCCCTAATGGAGCAAAAAGAACAGTAAAACAAAGACAGGGCCAGTTTTATCCAGCAAAAACTGAAAAGAAAATGTATGTGTGTGTATATATATATATATATACACACATTATTTTTATCCTTTTTTATATATATTTATCAGAAATATCTTGTGCCATGGAATCCATATTAGCAGACACAGGAACACAGAAGAACATGATTCACTTACAAGTATTGAATATATTCAAGCAGTAAATTTGTAGTGTTAGTAGAAACATTACATCCTTACATAACTCTCTGTAAGATTTTATTCTGCCATAATGCAGCGTTTAGGAGTGACATACTGTAAACTTCTGTGGTGTAAACAACAGAAGAGGTCGAACCGCTAGGGAGAATAAGAGAATCTGAGATTGATGGGTGGACCCACACTCTACCATTCCTGAGAGAAGCAAGCAGGCCACCCAAAACAAAAGAACTTTATGATACCATACCTTCTTGCCATCAGGCAGATGGAGGGGACCTAGGAGACAGGGGAAGCTGGGATCGGAGTAGAGAGTAGAGAGTGTATTCCCCCCAGCTCATGTCACCTTCCCACATACCCATTTACAACAGATTCCAGGTCCTGATATTTCAGGATCAGGAAAGTGAGGAAGATGATAATGAGGGATCATCCAGGTCAGAAGAGTTGGAGAACACCTTGTATTATGACCAGCTGTACTAGAAAAAAAGAAGAGTGGTTGTGATTGATGACTCCACCCTAAGGGAAAAAGAGGGCCCCATATATTGACCTGACCAGGCTCACAGAGGTCTGCTGCCTCCCTGGGCCAGGGTAAGGGACATTACCAGAACACTTACTCATCTGGTATAGCTCTGCGACTACTATCCTTTATTAGTCTTCCAGGTGGGCAATGAGGAAATCTCTTCAAGAAGCCTAAGGGGACTCAAGAAGGACTTCAGGACCTTGGAGCGACTGGTTAATGATTCGGGAGCCCAAGCAGTTCTCATCCCTCCTGCCAGTCACAATCAATGACAACGGTTACATCAGAAAAATCTCACAAATTAATTCCTGACTCCTTGACTTTGTCAGTGCCTGAACTTTGGGGATTTTGACCATGGATCAGTCTACACAGCACCAGGCCTCCTGGCAGCAGATAGGTTAAACTTTTCCCAAAGGGAAAACAGGATTCTAGCCCAGGAGTTAGCAGGGCTCATGAAAAGGGCTTTAAACTAGGGTTGAATGGGGAAGGGGATAACACCAGGCTTGCTAGAAATGAGCCATGGGGTAGTAAGCTGCCATTGGAGTCCAGATCCATGGTGCAACTTAAATGAATTTATGCCAATGCCCATAGCATGTGCAACAATCAGGAGGACCTGGAAGCCATTGTGCAGCAGGAAAGTCATGACATAATCACTATCACAGAAATGTGATGGAATGATTCACATGATTGGAGTGCTGCAATACATTGGATTGGTTCTTCATATACTTCATATACTACATATCACTGGATACAGGCTCTTCAGAAGGGACAGGCAAGGAAAAAGGTGATAGGGTTGCATTTTATGTCAGGGAGTGCATTGATTGCCTTGAATTCAATGTTGTGAGTGAGAATGCTGAATGTTCGTGGGTAAAGATCAGTGGGAAGGCCAACTAAGCAGATATCCTGGTAGGAGTCTGTTATGGACCACCTAGCCAGGATGAAGCTAAAGATGAAGTGTTCTTCAAACAACTGGGAAAAGTTTCACAATCACTTCCCTTGTTCTCGTGGGGAACTTCAACCTATCAGATGTCTGCTGGAAGCACAACACAGTAGGGGGTTCTTGGAGGATGTGAAAGATAACTTCCTAACTCAGCTGGTTAGTGTACCATCTCTACGTGAGATGCCTAGCTAGATTTGCTGGTCACAAACAGAAACTGACTGTTGGGTGATGTGGTGGTTGGAGGCCATCTTGGGCAAAGTGATCTGAATTTTGAATCCTTGGTGAAGTCAAGAAGAAGGTCAGCAAAACCTCACCTTAGACTTCCTGAGGGTTGACTTTGATCTGTTTAGGATGCTGATTGGCAGAATTCTTTGAGAAACATTACAAAAGGACAAAGTGTTCCAGGAAGGCTGGTCACTCTTCAAGAATGAAATCCTTAAGGTGAAGGAGCAGGTGGTCCCTATGTGCCAAAAATCGAACAGCTGGGGAAGAAGACCAGTCTGGCTGAACAGGGAGGTATTGCTTGAACTCAGAATAAAAAAGAGAATTTATCACCTGTGGAAGAAGGGACTGTCACCCCATGAAAAGTACAAGGATGCTATTAGGATATGTAGAGAGAAAGTAAGAAAGACAAAGGCACAGATGGAACTAAATCTGGCCACTGCCATAACAGATAATAAAAAGTACTTTTACAAGTATATTAGCTACAAAAGGAGGGACAAAGAGAACCTCCATCCTTTACTGGATAGTAGGGGAAGCCTAGTGACTGAGGATGAGGAAAAGGTTGAGGTACTTAAGTACATGCTGCCTTTGCTCAGTCTTTAATAGTCACACCAGCCGTACTGTTACCTGAGCTGGATGCCAGAGATGGGAGCTGACTGAAGTGACCATAATCCAGAAGTAAATGGTTAGCAGCCTCCTGCTCCACTTAGACACGTACAAGCCTATGGGGCCAGATAGGCTACACTCAAGAGTGCTGAAGGAGCTGTCAGAGAAGCTTGCTAAGGCACTCTCCATCATCTATCAGCAGTCCTGGTCTAGTGGTCAGTTATATGGTTTAGTGGTGCTCTTGGTAGTCCTGGGGTAATGGTTGGACTTGATCTTAAAGGTCTTTTCCAACCTATTTGATTCTATGATTCTATGAGTTAATGAAGAAAAACAGTTGCCTTCAGAGGACAGTTCAGGAAATCTATATTTGGGAAGACATTTAAATGACATCTATGCACTCCCGTGTTCCTTCAGTCCACTTATTGTAGCTACTTTTTATTAGTAGTGGCATCTCAGTCCTGAAAGCCTAAAATACAACAAAGGAAAAAAGTATAAAAATTAATGTCTTAAAACCAAACTCTATTCATCCATATGGCCAGTAAATAATAAGAGAAGTAAAGAAGCTCTTGGATGCTTTGCAATTCAGGACTGCTTTGCCCGCATGTGCAAATAATGACAGACATGATAAAATCCTGACTTTTTGTCACCTCTAAAAAATTGTTTTATTTACCTAATGCATTTTCTTCTGATTTTGCCAGGAAAGGCAGCAGGATGCTTAATTCTGGGGGGTCATTCAGTGCAGGTTTTGTGCCTTTCGATGTTCTTAAAAAAATAAACTTCCTAAAACACCACAAAAGCAAAATTAAAGCAAATGGATGAAGAACAGGTAATACTGAGGTTTCCTTTCACTTGTCCATTGAGATACTACCTTTTTTTTTTAATCCCTGAGATGATTAATTTTACATATTTTCTCCTGCTGCTGGGGATTCAGCCTCAATTGGAGGAACCAGGCTTTCAGGTCAAATTAGAACTTTGAAAAGTGTTCAACTTCAGGGACAAACAGAAAAAAGAACCAATAGCCCAAACAAACGCAGAAACTCCAAGTGAAAAATTTATTAGTAAAATAAATTCAACCATTCAGAAGATGAAAAATTAATATTCTTAGCTAGACTATGCTTCTGCTTTACAAAGAGTTTAGATGTCCTT
Source organism: Psittacula echo (assembly GCF_963264785.1). Lineage (NCBI taxonomy): Eukaryota > Metazoa > Chordata > Aves > Psittaciformes > Psittacidae > Psittacula > Psittacula echo. The sequence continues at coordinate 129,208,757 of NC_137737.1, forward strand.
GAAGTTGAGATTGAAAGTATCTTTAAATTTAACCATTTATTTTGTACAAAGTGGAATTCGTATTGAAATGAAATTCAGCATGGTACGCAGATGTAGAAATCTCACAGTGAACATACTTTTTCACTCTTTTAGTTTCTTGTGCTTGTCGGTGGATTTTGCCAGACATGTTTTTCTGTATTTTAGTGAAAAAATTGCAATTTTTAAGAGCTTTTTTCCTAATTCAGAAAAGTAATGGTTTTTAAAATTAATATATCCAATATATCTGAGTTTAAAAAAATTAATTGTACAATGTAATGAAAGATTTTTCCACAGCTAAGACAACATAATTTAAAATAGTCAGCTTAATATTCTGAAATATAATTTTGCTTTTGTTACAGTTGAAAAATGAAGGTTTCTTTTTATACTGTATATCCCAAGATGATTTCAAAGCACTTTCACTTAGAAAAGCTAGCTGCTATTACATATGAATTTTCAAAGCTTGCCAAGGCTTTGGAAGGAATGATGAAAATTACTATTGCACGACCTTCAGGTTTTCTTTGTTTCATAAAAGGCTAAGATAGCATTTTTGTCATTTTTCTTTCAGCTCGGGTCTTTCATCATAAATATCAAAGCATGCAATTATGCCTGCTCATACCCTACCATATTCTGCCTGTTTTCTATCCGTAGTGATGGTGTTCTCTTTTAGGATACGTTTTTCTTTTGTTTTTCACAAATCTGAAAGAAGCCCCATGTTTTTGTCGAGTGCCATAAATTGTTCATGAAATGCATGTTGCACTGATTAAAAAGAAGAAGAGTTGATTAAAATGGCTTTTATTCCTTTGTTCTAAGCAAAATCCTAAAGTAATGTTCATGTGTCAAACCTAAGAGGATCATAGCAGATTGATTTGGCCTACAGGTGGAATTTTTAAATAGTGCTCATCATAAAAATAGGACAATCTTATCTTCTATTAAAATCTGTAATTCCATGCTGAATTATTCCTGTTGCTCCTTTAATTTTTCACGTATAACTTGTTGTTCTGTCTTGTCTTGTGGTTTCATGTGACCTCCTCATCAAAGACATAGAATGCCCATAGCCACTGTTGCCTAAATTCAGTCAGAGTTGGAGAATATATCTTAAAATTAGGTTATTTCTGAATCTTGAGTACTTCAAATGAGCATCCATTTACTTTCTTTGCGTGTGTTTACTGATCTATTCCAATTTACAAGGCTTATTAGCATAGAACGGGTGTCATATCAGACTGAAGTATCCATGGCTCATTTGCTTCTGAAATGGTTTTTATTTGGTTTTTGGCTTTTTTATAACCACTACTTTAAACACTGATAAGAACTTACACAGTAAAAATATTAGAATTGCATTAATTGACTGAAGAAAAAAAAATCTTTCTTGAAAAACTGAACAGCAAACCTTTCTTAGTGTTTGCAGGAACACACCCCCTCTTTTTTTTTTTTTTTTTATTATGTTCTTATCAAATTTATAATGACACAAGGAATACATTGTTTTCATCAATTTGAACTGTGTTGTCACATGAATGTGAACTTACTGGCTATGTCTTAAGTTAAATGTCAAGGGATATACATTTTTCACATAGAATAAAATTGATTTCAAGTTTATTTTAACAGTGGTGGAGGAAAAAACCTCCACTGCATTTTCAAAACAAAGTAGAAATGCCCCAGCATGTGTTAATAAAAATGTATAAGCTTAAATACTAAGTGTTACTCACAGTACCTAACATAAAATATATTTTTAAAAATACTAACTTGAACTTCCAAAACCTTACTATTTAATAAGATTTGCTGATGTGAGACTGTGTTAAATTAAAAAAAAAAAAAAAAAAAAAAAACCAAAAAAAAAACCAGAAGTTTGTTTTGGGGTTTTTTGTTTTGTTTTTTTTTTTAAGCTTAATCAATTTTATTAAGAGAATATTTAGGCATTTTTCAATCCTCTGAAGAAAAGAACATGAGAAAGGAGCAATCAAAAAGGAGAGGCTTTCTGAGGGGCTTTTTTCCATGTACCTTTTGAAAAGTCCCTCCTCAGCATATAAATACTCCCAGCAAAACCCTCAGCATAGTGGCTACATGTATCAATATTACAAAAGAAGGGAAGATGACACTCACCATAAGAGAGTTCATTAATTCTTAAGACTTCTAAAATATTAATAGGACTTTCAAACCATATTGCTTGCTTATGCAGTGTCCATTCAGCTCACTGTGAAGCTGAGATTATAGGTGAAAATCCTTAAATTATTATATATCCTTCTTCCTACATCACAGTCTGTGATTTCTTATTTTCCCACATTGAATGTTAAATATGCTCAGAAATTACTTAAATTAAAAATAACCCAACAACATGATAAAGTGTCTGAAAGCTATAAACTAAGCAGCCGCTTGAGAAATTTTTTAATGTCTGTAGCAACTTAAGGAGGGTTTTGGCCTCTGCCTATCTGAAACCCATTTGAAGCAACTTGGCTTCTACAGCATCTGTTTCTATCAGCTAAAAACTGCATGTCAAATATTAAAACTCAGTAATAAGGTCAGTAATAAGGATTCTTCATCTTCTCCATCCATAATACTTGGATCCCAGAATATTTTAAAGCCTAGCCATAAAGCAACTGATGCTAAATTTCTTTTTAATTGGGAGAATCTCCTTAATCCATTTTAGCATTCCTTATGCTTACTATATAATAGCAATGACACTGTTACTTTTTGCAGATTATAAATCTGTCTCTCTGTAAGCATATCATCATCCATGCTGAAATAATAGGTTCAACTAATGAAAATGTGCCTTTGCCTTTGTTAGGGAAACCATAAAAATGCATTTAAAAGTATGCAAATAATAAGAAGACATTCTAAAGTATTCGCTTTTGCCAGAGGCAGACACTATTAAAGACCAATGCAGGTGCAATATTTATGGTCAAGGCTGAAGAGGACAGAGCTTTGTTAATAAAATTAAGGAGATATTCTCAATTCCACAAATGAAAAGTGTAGGTTCCAACCCAGAACCAGGCGGAACACATTCAAAGATGTGGTATGTGGGGGTGTGTGTAGGCTTTATTTATTGCTTTAAGTACAATATATAATAAATAATAAAATAAAAAGGTGAGCTGAGATGTGGTATAGTGGGAGACAAATTACCAAGCACAGGAAGGTAACAGACATAATAACAATTATGGATTACGATGATCACTGGAACATTACAGCAGTAAAAGAAGAAGCTACTCTGTGTAGTTGACAGAAATCAGACAAAGGAAAGAGTACTGCACAAAATATAAGGCCAGGAAAGGTGTCAGTGGAGGGGGTTTGGATGACAAAAATCTGTGTATTTAAAGTTTAGTTCATGAAAAGAAATGGAAGCAAGTTGTATGCATTACTGACTTTATCAATGGAAAAACATTATTGAATTCTTAGCAATAAATAAGCTTAAAGATGTTACTAATTTTCTGTTACTAGTAGTCACTATTTCTGATAATTAAATAGTAATAATAATCTGATTCACTTAAATCAGTACAGTGCCTGAACAAGTCAGGTTTAAATATGTACGATTTTTTAAACCATTTCTTTCTAGAATTATGAATTCTAAAAGCACACAGCAGGAGTAAATCAGAAGTAATAATATACAGGAATTCTTTGAAAACCTTTGGGTCACTAAGCAGAAGTGACCACAATGTGAATTACTTCAAAACTGCAGGAATAAGATGCAAGCCAAGTACTGCGACCTCAAATTACAGAAAGGATTTTTCTTTGGGTTTTTGTTGTTTCTTTTAATAACATAACTAGTCAAAATGACTCTAATATCAAACATGGGAGAAATTAAATTTTGATTCAAGATAGACGTACGTTGACTGTGTTAAAACAGAGTTATGGAGAGCATAACTTACTTCAGCAGAAAATATAAGATAAAAGTCAGTATTTGTAAATGGAAAAATCTCCAAGATTACTTCAGCCAAGCTGGAAATCCTATCTTTGTGAACCCAGTAGATGGAATCATAAATTTTGTCAGCCAAGCATCTAAATTAGAATGAGAGAACCAAAGACAAAAAAAAACACACACCAAAACAAAGATACAGCCAAAGACTAAAAAAAAAAAAAATTAAAAAAAAAATAATAATTATTATTTAAGTATTAAAGAAACAGAAGGTATGTTGGAAAATTTGTGGTTCTTCAGGGCTCCCAGGGGCTTATGGGACAGCCAGTGTATGGTAAGGATATAGTGAGTAAACAGTTCACTTTTTCCTAACAGTATTCATCTTAGGTCATACAGTATCTTCAAGAGGATATTTTCTGCAATAGTTTGGAATAGGTTATTAATGCAACATACTTATGTTCAAATACAAAATCAGTGAATGTGAAGTATCATGAAGATTCTGATACAGAAGAAAACCAAAAGTGACAGTGCAAAGTGATGTAGAATTTAGGTACTATTAGATTTATAATGAGGCCATTCATTTAATAGCTTTCATAAGACTATATAGAAAGAAACCTGAATCCACAATACTAATTCAGGTATCCAATAGAACATTAATCAGGAGACCTTCCGGACAAGTAAGTGAAAAAAAAAACCCCAAAACAAAAACCAAAAAAAAAGATTAAATATTATGTAAGATCGTATGATCATCCAAGCATTGCTGAGGTGAGTAGCATCAGAGAAGACGCCTTCAGCACCTGAGCGGAGGAGAGCTCAGGGTCCAGGAGCCTCAATTCAGAGCAGCAAGAGCCACCGAAGAAGCCTCAAGTCCTAGCAGCCTGGCTGCTCAGCTGACGCGAGCAGCTGATTCACAGGGGGCGGTGCCAGGTGGAGCCGCACCAGCCCTGGCTGGTTAAAAACCCACTCCAGGGACTACGATTGATCAGGGCCTGGTCTGGGAGCTCTGCTCTGGCTGCCCCGGCGGTGGCCAGCTTAGGCACCCAGACAGATGAGAGGGGAGGTGGTAGCACAGAGTTTGGGGTGTAGAGAGTGCCTGCACTGGTCTCCTGAGGAGAGGGTACACAATGGGCAGGGCTGCACTCGGTGCGCCCTGGTGGGGGTCCTCCTGCAGCAGGTGGCTGAGCTGCGGGATGCTGTCAATAGGCTGAAAGATGTCAGGGAAGCTGAGGAAGCAGGACTGCTTGCTCCAGGCCCAAATTGTGCAGAAGCCTCAAGAGTCCATTGTAGCTCATGCAGGAAAGAAGGAGGCTGTTAACCCAGGAAGCTTGGAACTAGTAACAAAAAAAAAAAAGGAGGAAGAGGACAATTAAAAGCAAGGGGCTTCCTCCTACAGCTGATGTTGCCACTCAGAATCGCTTCACTGTTCTGCAGGGGGCTCATGAAAAAACACACACCTGGCAACATGCACAACAGTTTAATGCACTGGTAAAGAAGATCACTACTGATGCTGTCAGGGAAAAGCGGCAGGTCATAGTAGCAGGGGACTCTACTCCGAACAGAGGCACCCATCTGTCGCCCAGAACCAGTCTCAAGGGAGGTGTGTTGCCTACCAGGGGCACAGATCAGGGATGTTGCAGAGAGGCTGCCTGCTCTAGTAAGTCCCACTGACTATTACCCACTTCTAGTCATCCATGTGGGTGCTCGTGATATAGATAGCAGTAGCCTGGAGAACAATAAGGAGGACTACAGAGCCCTGGGAGAGGTGGTTAGGGGCTCTGGAGCTCAGATTGTCTTTTCATCAATTCTCCAGGATAAAGGGGAGGACCTTAAAAAGGCTGGGTGGATTTGGCAGGTTAATAAATGGTAAGAACAGTGGTGCCATAGTCAGGGGTGTCATTGTCAGGGGTTTGGGCATTTAGAACATGGGACTCTATCTGGGAGGCGAGGCCTACTGGAGGCTGGTGGAGCTGGTTTGACCACAAAGGGGAAGAGTGGTTTTGGTAGGAGGTTTGTCAGACTGGTTAAGAAAACTTTAACCTAGATGTGTTGAGGGAGGAGGGCATCATTCCATCCCAACACAACCAGTCAGTTGCCAGAACCTATAATAAATGCTCGGAGCAATGTAGAGATATTGCAGCTGCTCCAGCCAATGGGCTGGCTTCATTTGCAGTTCGGCTCAGATGTCTCTATACAAACGCCCATAGTATGGGGAACAAACAAGAGGAATTACAGATGTGTGCAAGTCTACGGAAATATGATGTAATTGGTGTCACAGAAACATGGTGGGATGGCTCCTATGACTGGAGTGTTGGAATGGAAGGTTACAGGCTCTATAGAAAAGACAGGCCTGGCAGGCGGGGAGGGGGAGTTGCTATTTATGTTAGGGATAGGCTGGAGAGTATGGAACTCTGTCTGGAGACAGGTGATCAGTCAACAGAGAGCTTGTGGGTCAGGGTTAAAGGGAGAACAGCGATGGGGGACACTACTGTGGGGATCTGTTACAGACCACCTGATCAAGAGGATTCTGTGGATGAAGCTCTCTATAGACATATAGGAACAGCCTTGCACTCGCAGACCCTTGTCTTCATGGGAGACTTCAACCATCCTGATATCTGTTAGAGGGATGGTGCAGCCCAGCATAAGCAATCCAGGAGGTTCCTTGATTGTGTGGAAGACAACTTCCTTCTGCAAGTAATAGAGGAGCTAACAAGGAGAGGTGCCATGCTTGACCTTGTGTTTACCAACAGAGAAGGGCTGATTGGAAATGTGATGCTCCAGGGCAGCCTCAGATGCAGCGATCATGACATGGTCGAATTCGAGATCCTAAGGACAGTGAGAAGAGCGTGCAGCAAGCTCACTGCCCTGGACTTCAAGAGAGCAGACTTTGGCCTCTTCAGGAACCTGCTTAGTAAGGTTCCGTGGGATATAGCCTAGAGAGCAGGGGGCCCAAGACTCTTGGTTGATATTCAAGGATCACCTGCTCCAAGCTCAGGAGTGTTGTGTCCCAACTAGAAGGAAGTGCAGCAGGAGGGCCAGGAGACCTCCTTGGCTGAATAAGTTGCTGCTGAGGAAACTTAGAGGGGTAAAAGAGGCTTATAAAAGGTGGAAGCAAGGGCAGGCAGCCTGGGAAGAATAGAGGGATGTTGTCTGGGAAGCTAGGGACCAGGTTAGGAAAGCTGAGGCCCAGTTACAATAAAACTTGGCTAGGTATGTGAAAGATAAAAGGAAGAGATTCTATAGGTACGTAGCGAGTAAAAGACAGACTAGGGACAACATAGGGCCTCTCCGGAAGCTATCAGGAGAACTGGCTACCCAGGATTTGGAGAAGGCTGAGGTTCTGAATGACTTCTTTGCCTCGGTCTTCACTGGCAAAGGCTCTGACCACGCCACCCAAGTCTTGGAAGGCGAAAGCAGGGACTGTGAGAATGAAGACCCAAGGCCCACTGTAGGAGAGGATCTGGTTCAAGACCATCTTAAGAACCTGAACGTGCACAAGTGCATGTGGCCTGATAAAATCCATCCGCAGGTCCTGAAGGAGCTGGCAAATTAAGTTGCTAAACCACTGGCCATCATATTTGAAAAATCATGGCAGGCAGGTGAAGTTCCCAACTACTGGAAAAAGGGAAATATAACCCCCATTTTCAAGAAGGGGAAAATGGATGACCCGGGGAACTACAGACCAGTCAATCTCACCTCCGTGCCTGGCAAAATCTTGGAGCAGATTCTCATGGAAGACATGCTAAGGCACATGAAAAACAAGGAGGTAGCTGGTGACAGCCACATTGCTGTGAGGGTGGAGAGGCACTGGAATGGGTTGCCCAGGGAGGTTGTGAATACTCCATCCTTGGTGGTGTTCAAGGCCAGGTTGGATGAGGCCTTGGGTGACATGGTTTAGTGTGAGGTGTCCCTGCCCATGGCAGGAGTGTTGGAACTAGATGATCTTAAGGTCCTTTCCAGCCCTAACTATTCTGTTATTCTATGATTCTCTGATTCATTTTAGGATATTTACCAGTAGTTAAATGGCATGAATGATCTTCAGTACAGTAAGATGTTTTCAGGGCTATAGAGATCCTTAGATCTGTGCACCAGACATTTCTTGCAATGCCACGTACTTCAGTGCATTTCTTTAGGACACTTAATAGGTATGCTGGGACATTACCAGTTGATTGTCTAATCCAGCATGGCAGCTTGCTTTTCAGGATCTCTCTGAAAAAACAATCTCTTTTGATGTATACATATATGTATATTTTATATATTTATACACACTTATATGTATGTATATATATATTTTTTGTCCCTGCCTGTGGCAGAGGGGTCGGAACCAGATGCTCTTTAAGGTTCCTTACAACCCAAACCGTTCTGTGATTCTGTGATTCTATATATACTTCTTCGTAGGCAAGGAGTGAAGAAAACTTATCTTAAGACTTGTAACAAAGAACAATTCAGATGATTAGCAGAAATCTTTATTTAGCAGAGGGAAGAAAATTCTAGTCCCTCATATCTGACTTTTCTTTAGCCTTAGCCAGAGTAAAGCAGGCAATAAGATTCATTAAAGGTTGCAGAAATTAAACTTCCTGTTTGTAAAAGTACCTAATTATGGCATACGTGTTTGTTTTTTCCAGCAAAATCAGTGAGAGGGAACAATGAAGAGATACACATTAGTACGAGTCAGGTGTAAAGGAGTTTATGTTTGTTTGATTTTTCAGTTTCTAGTCAGTTAAGATTCTTTGGATCTTTCCATATATAAAGCTGCCACAAAACCTTGTTTAATGGATTCAGCTTTTCTTGTGCTAATCCCTTAGCAACTCATTTGTAACTACCCATTGAATTAGCATAGCACCTACTACCCTTGAAATTCTAGGGCTTACTACCTTAGACAAGCTAAAGCTTTAGGAACTGTTAATTAGGAGTTACGGGACTTAATTAAGCAGGAAGAGGGAAAAATGTTCTCAAACACTATGTTGCATTGTAACGCGCATTTCTATGCAGAATAATTCTGATAGGAATAACAGTTACAGTCTTTTAATTTGAGAACATATCAAAGAAGAATCAAAAAAAAATTTACTTGCATAGGCTTTTTGAAGTGTTATGCATTATGTACAAAGCCATCTCGGTTCCAGCATTGTTACAAAAGGGATAACTGAACATCTTAAGCAGAAAAAACTTTACTCATGTCCTGTAATTCAGGTAGTGTTCCATAAAACAAACAAATTCAAAAAATAACTGACTGGGATATTAAGCCTGCTGGAACTTCAGTCTCTACAAATCTTTGGTGCACAAACACATATTAAAAAGTTACTGAATATTAAAAATTCTTCCTTCCACTAGTAAGAATCCACTATGAAGAAAGATTGACTAAAGCTGTGTTTTGACAAGACAAAATTGTTTCAAAATAATATTTCAAGTCCTGAATAAAGTTCTTTTGAAGAAAAGGTGTGGCCAGTTTTTAACCTATGTCAATGAATGAAATACCATTTTATTTGGGTTTTTACTGTATAAATAATGCTTATTTAAACTATACTTGAATGTGACTTTACTTTGGTCCTTTACTTCAGGAGTAAAATATCTGTCTGATGATATCAATGATACAGATATACACAGATATATCAGGCAGATATTTTCTTATTCAAGTGATCAGAACATTTTGTGTATGCTTAGAAATATTATCTGCTATGATAAAGATGTCTACCACTTTTCTGAATATGCTGTTCACAATTTTATCCTCCAAATAAATTTTAATTTTATAAAAAAATGTTAACAAACTCAGAAAAATGTCTTCTGATAAGTTAAATGGGAAAATCTGCATGAAAATTACCAAAACATCTGACAAGCGACCTAAACTAAATTCATAGTTATTAATGGTGTGATAGAGTAGCCTTTCATATTATGATCGTAACTACAGGACAGATGTGTCTTGTTTTGTCTTTATTGCAGCTTTTAGGCTGTAGTTTATCCATATGTAGTGTATATAGTGTGGTCATGTGGAAGCACTCTTTGTGGTAAAACGTTTGCGGTCCAGTCTGTAGACATAGCCAAAGCATGCAAAGATTAAGTTTTTGTGTAAGGTAATCTTCAAGAAGGACTGTTGTCCTTTAAACTCTGTCTTGGTAAATGTAAGAGTGAGGCTTAATATTATATAGCCTGTAGAGGGACTGTATTTTGAATTATGCTGCTTCGGAACAGTAAGTAGATTCTACCTCTGAGTAACTTCTTTAAGCATGGGTCCATATCCATGGAAGTTTATGACACTCTACACTTTCTACTACTTTGCTTGAGCTAATTAGAGAAAGAACTGAGAGTCTTGGATCCCTGTTTTCCTGAATAAGGTTAATGTGATGGAAAGGTCAGCAGACAATAGGGTGAAGTTGATAGCCAAGAAGTAGTAAAGGCCAAGTGTAGATTAATAAATACCCGCGAGCCAAGAAATTGCAGAAAAGGCATAGTTTTGAAGAACTGTTCCCTCCCTTTGTTGCTACTGATGTGGGTACTGCACTTAAATAATGCAAGTTCAGCAAAACCACATTCTCTGTGTTACATATTTTTCCCTTAAACTTTAGATCAGAAAGTCTTTTCAAGTTTTTATTTAATACATTTATGACCTATAGAATCATAGAATAGTTAGAGTTGGAAAGGACCTTAAGATCATCTAGTTCCAGCTCACCTGCCATGGGCAGGGACACCCCACACTAAACCATGCCACCCAAGGCCTCATCCAACCTGGCCTTGAACACCACCAGGGATGGAGCACTCACAACATCCCTGGGCAACCCATTCCAGTGCCTCACCACCCTCACAGCAAAGAATTTCTTCCTTATATCCAATCTAAACTTCCCCTGTTTAAGTTTGAACCCGTTACCCCTTGTCCTGTCACTACAGGCCCTAATGAATAGTCCCTCCCCAGCATCCTTGTAGGTCCCCTTTGGATGCTGGAAGGCTGCTAGGAGGTCTCCATGCAGCCTTCTCTTCTCCAGACTGAACAGCCCCAACTTTCTCAGCCTGTCTTCATACGAGAAGTGCTCCAGTCCCCTGATCATCCTCGTGGCCCTCCTCTGGACTTGTTCCAACAGTTCCATGTCCTTTTTATGTTGAGGACACCAGAACTGCACACAGTACTCCAAGTGAGGTCTCACAAGAGTAGAGTAGAAGGGCAGGATCACCTCCTTCGACCTGCTGGTCACGCTCCTCTTGATGCAACCCAAGATACAGTTGGCTTTCTGGGCTGCGAGCGCACACTGAAGCCGGCTCATGTTCATTTTCTCACCGACCAACACCCCCAAGTCCTTCTCTGCAGGGCTGCTCTGAATCTCTTCTCTGCCCAACTTCTAGCTGTGCCTGGGATTGCTCTGACCCAGGTGTAGGACCTTGCACTTGGCATGGTTAAATATCATAAGGTTGGCATCAGCCCACCTCACAAGCGTGTTGAGGTCCCTCTGGATGGCATCCCTTCCCTCCAGCATATCAACCGAACCACACAGCTTGGTGTCATCAGCAAATTTGCTGAAGGCTCACTTAATCTCACTGTCCATGTCACTGACAAAGATGTTGAACAACGTTGAACAAGACTGATCCCAATACCGATCCCTGAGGGACACCACTTATTACTGGTCTCCAGCTGGATATTGAGCCATTGACCACAACTCTTTGAATGCGATCATCCAGCAAATTCTTTATCCACCGAGTGGTTCACCTATCAAATTGATGTCTCTCCAATTTAGAGACAAGGATGTCATGTGGGACAGAGTCGAACGCTTTGCACAAGTCCAGGTAAATGACATCAACTGCTCTACCCCTGTCCATCAGTTCCACAGCCCCATCATAGAAGGCCACCAAATTGGTCAGTCAGGATTTCCCCTTAGCGAAGCCATGCTGGCTGGCACCAGCTACCTCCTTGTTTTTCATGTGCCTTAGCATGTCTTCCAGGAGAAACTGCTCCAAGATTTTCCCAGGCACAGAGGTGAGACTGACTGGTCTGTAATTCCGCGGCTCATCCATTTTCCCCTTCTTGAAAATGGGGGTTATATTTCCCTTTTTCCAGTTGTCGGGAACTTCACCTGCCTGCCATGATTTTTCAAATATGATGGCCAGTGTCTTAGCAACTTCATTTGCCAGCTCCTTCAGGACCCACGAATGGATGTTGTCAGGTCCCATGGACTTGTGTACGTTTAGGTTCTTAAGATGGTCTCGAACCAGATCCTCTCCTACAGTGGGCCTCGGGTCTTCATTCTCACAGTCCCTGCTTTCGCCTTCCAAGACTTGGGTGGCGTGGTCAGAGCCTTTGCCAGTGAAGACCGAGGCAAAGAAGTCATTCAGAACATCAGCCTTCTCCAAATCCTGGGTAGCCAATTCTCCTGATATCTTCCGAAGGGGGCCTACATTGTCCCTAGTCTGTCTTTTACTTGCTACGTACCTATAGAATCCCTTCCTGCTATCCTTAACATCCCTAGCCAAGTTCAATTCTAACTGGGCCTTAGCTTTCCTAACCTGGTCCCTAGCTTCCCGGCCAACATCCCTGTATTCTTCCCAGGCCGCCTGTCCTTGCTTTCACCTTCTATAAGCCTCTTTTTTCCTTTGAATTTTCCTGAGCAGCTCCTTATCCAGCCAAGGAGGTCTCCCGGCCCTCCTGCTGCACTTCCTTCTGGTTGGGACACAACACTCCTGAGCTTGGAGCAGGTGATCCTTGAATATCAACCAAGAGTCTTGGGCCCCCTGCCCTCTAGGGCTGTATCCCATGGAACCTTACTAAGCAGGTTCCTGAAGAGGCCAAAGTCTGCTCTCTTGAAGTCCAGGGCAGTGAGCTTGCTGCACGCTCTTCTCACTGTCCTTAGGATCTCGAATTCAACCATCTCGTGATCACTGCACGCTCTTCTCACTGTCCTGAAGATTTCGAATTCGACCATGTCGTGATCGCTGCATCCGAGGCTGCCCTGGAGCGTCACATTTTTAACCAGCCCTTCCCTGTTGGTGAGCACGAGGTCAAGCATGGCACCTCTCCTTGTCAGCTCCTCTATTACTTGCAGAAGGAAGTTGTCTTCCACACAATCAAGGAACCTCCTGGTTTGCTTATGCCGGGCTGCAGCGTTGCTCCAACAGATGTGAGGGTGGTTGAAGTCTCCCATGAGAACAAGGGCCTGTGAGTGTGAGGCTTTTCCTATCTGTCTGCAGAGCACTTCATCCACAGATTCCTCTTGATCAGGTGGTCTGTAACAGATCCCCACAGTAATGTCCCCCATCGCTGTTCTCCCTTTAACCCTGACCCACAAGCTCTCTGTTGACTGATCACCTGTCCCCAGACAGAGTTCCATACTCTCCAGCCTATCCCTAACATAAATAGCAACTCCCCCTCCCCGCCTGCCAGGCCTGTCTTTTCTAAAGAGTCTGTAACCTTCCATTCCAACACTCCAGTCATAGGAGCCATCCCACCATGTTTCTGTGATGCCTATTATACCATACCCCCGTAGACGTGCACACATCTCTAATTCCTCTTGTTTGTTCCCCATGCTATGGGCGTTTGTATAGAGGCATCTGAGCCGAGCTCCAAAGGAAGCCGGTTCATTGGCTGGAGTGGCTGGAATATCTCTGCATTGCTCCGAGCATTTATTATAGGTTCTGGCAACTGACTGGTTGTGTTGGGATGGAATGATGCTCCCCTCCCCCAGTACATCTAGTTTAAAGCTTTCTTGACCAGCCTGGCAAGCCTCCTACCAAAACTACTCTTCCCCTTATCAGAGGAGCTCCTCTAGCACCCATTAGACCTGACTTACAAACTTGGGTCCCATGTTCAAGACACCCAAACCCCTGACTATGACACCACCCTTTTAACCATTTATTAACTTGGCCAATCCTCCTAGCTTTTTTAAGGTCCTCCCCTTTATCCTGGTGAATTGATGAAAAGACAATCTGAGCTCCAGAGCCCCTAACCACCTCTCCCAGGGCTCTGTAGTCCTTCTTATTGTTCTCCAGGCTACTGCTATCTACATCACTAGCACCCACATGGATCACTAGAAGTGGGTAATAGTCTGTGGGACTCACTAGAGCAGGCAGCCTCTCTGCAACATCCCTGATCCATTCCCAGGTAGCCAACACACCTCCCTTGATACTGGGTCAGGCTGACAGATGAGTGCTTCTGTCCCTTTCATAGTAGAGTCCCCTACTACTACAACCCGCCTCTTTTTCCTCGCACCACCAGTAGAGCTCTTTACCAGTGCATCAGCCGGTTTTTTCTGGTGTGAGTACGTTTCCTCATCAGCCCCTGCAGGATAGCAAAGCAGATTTAGGGGAAAGCCGCTTGCTTTTAATTGTCCTCTTCCTCCTTTTTTGTTGTTTTTTGTTCTTATATTTCTATATATATATTCTATATTTTTTTGGGTTTCAAAGAGATTCAGTGAATAAAAAATGTGTTAATTGTGTCAAACCCCTGAGATTACAATAATATTGGTATCTGTATTAAATGTATCTTATATAAACTGTGGTTTTTGTTTTAGCATTTTTGTCTTCAGCCTTCTAAGTTTACAAAAGATGCAGACACCTTCTTATATCTAGCCTTGAAGGTGATACAGTGTATTGATTTGACACATCTTTCGACCTAATAATCAAGTACGTGTTTTTATGATTGGCTGATATTGCCTTGTGTCTGGCTGCCTAAAGAATGTTAAGTTGACTGAGGTCAACTATAGCCCATAGATAATCTACACAACTAATAAAAATGCTAAGTAGCCTGTCAGTCTGTTTTCCAGTCATATCAAACTTCCTAATCCAATTTGTAATTTTCAAGATAAAACTAATCTAAAAAATAAAATAAAATATATGTGTTTACTAGAACAGAGTGATATATTGCTGGAACACATCTAGTTGCATTTTAACATTTGAGCTTTCTCTTGAAAAGCAAATGAATATCATAGCCTGGTAAAGTCTTAACATATTTTTATGGAACATTGTACTGGTGCTTATTGGCCAAAGTAAAAACAAAATAAAACCCAGAACAAAATAGCTGTATCTAAGCTTTCAGAATGTGGAATGAATTTCTCCTCAAAAAAACAGTTTGTGCTTTCTAACAAGGCATTTCCAGCTGATCTGTATCTGAAAATGGTATCTGGTTGAAGTGTGCATTACAAAAATAATAGCAATGTTTAGTGGTGCATGCCATTAACTCCAAATATTTTCTTTGACTGATGTGGTAAAATGCTGCTTATTTCACTTGAGTGGACTTGGAGATATACAACATAGGAACTGTGAAGGTGGAATACTGCATTTCAGTGCCATGGCAAAACCCTAAATTTAGCTGTGTATCCAAGACTACCTTTTCTCATACTAGTAGGTGCTAGCATAGAAGTGTGGTTCAAAAGTTTACACTGTTGGAAAGTATTACATTTTATTTCAAAGATGTGAATCTAAAGAAAATCAGATGCTAATATAGATTATAAACTGCCATTCTCATAATTACACAATTTATTTAAGCTTAGTTTAAGTTCACACATATATTTGTGATATATTGGAAGGTTCATTGATATATTGTCAGTCTTTTTCAGTCACGTGAACATAGATTTTACAGAATAAACCAGTACGTAAAAAGTTACCATGACTTTCTGCTGCAGGCCCTTTATATCTGACAGATTGACAGGCAGATGTGGCCATATCTTCATAGAATCATAGAATAGTTAGAGTTGGAAAGGACCTTAAGATCATCTAGTTCCAACCCCTCTGCCGTGGGCAGGGACACCTCACACTAAACCATGTCACCCAAGGCCTCATCCAACCTGGCCTTGAACACCACCAAGGATGGAGTATTCACAACCTCCCTGGGCAACCCATTCCAGTGCCTCTCCACCCTCACAGCAAAGAATTTCTTCCTTATATCCAATCTGAACTTCCCCTGTTTAAGTTTGAACCCGTTACCCCTTGTCCTGTCACTACAGGCCCTAATGAATAGTCCCTCCCCAGCATCCTTGTAGGCCCCCTTCAGATACTGGAGGGCTGCTAGGAGGTCTTCACGCAGCCTTCTCTTCTCCAGGCTCAACAGCCCCAACTTTCTCAGCCTGTCTCCATACGGGAGGTGCTCCAGTCCCCTGATCATCCTCGTGGCCCTCCTCTGGACTTGTTCCAACACTTCCATGTCCTTTTTATGTTGAGGACACCAGAACTGCACACAATACTCCAAGTGAAGTCTCATGAGAGTAGAGTGGAGGGGCAGGATCACCTTCTTTGACCTGCTGGTCACGCTCCTCTTGATGCAACCCAAGATACAGTTGGCTTTCTGGGCTGCGAGCGCACACTGAAGCCGGCTCATGTTCATTTTCTCACCGACCAACACCCCCAAGTCCTTCTCTGCAGGGCTGCTCTGAATCTCTTCTCTGCCCAACCTGTAGCTGTGCCTGGGATTGCTCTCACCCAGGTGTAGGACCTTGCACTTGGCATGGTTAAACTTCATAAGGTTGGCATCAGCCCACCTCACAAGCGTGTTGAGGTCCCTCTGGATGGCATCCCTTCCCTCCAGCATATCAACCGAACCACACAGCTTGGTGTCATCGGCAAACTTGCTGAGGGCGCACTCAATCCCACTGTCCATGTCACCTACAAAGATGTTGAACAAGACCGGTCCCAACACCGATCCCTGAGGGACACCACTCGTTACAGGTCTCCAGCCAGACATCGAGCCATTGACCACAACTCTTTGCGTGCGGCCATCCAGCCAGTTCTTTATCCACCGAGTGGTCCACCCATCAAACTGATGTCTTTCCAATTTAGAGACAAGGATGTCATGTGGGACAGTGTCAAAGGCTTTGCACAAGTCTAGTAGATGACGTCAACTGCTCTGCCCCTGTCCATCAGTTCCACAGCCCCATCATAGAAGGCCACCAAATTGGTCAGGCAGGATTTCCCCTTAGCGAAGCCATGCTGGCTGGCACCAGCTACCTCCTTGTTTTTCATGTGCCTTAGCATGCCTTCCAGGAGAATCTGCTCCAGGATTTTGCCAGGCACAGAGGTGAGACTGGTCTGTAGTTCCCTGGGTCATCCATTTTCCCCTTCTTGAAAATGGGGGTTATATTTCCCTTTTTCCAGTTGTCGGGAACTTCACCTGCCTGCCATGATTTTTCAAATATGATGGCCAGTGGCTTGATTTGTTATTTTCCAATGCATGTCACATTTCTCTTTAGTCTGCTTTTTAAAGATCAGTACAGAAAATAGCATAAACATGCTTAGCTTAGAGCATTAAATATTGATTCTGCATGTTTTTAATTAGATAATTAATATAATAAATCAAGCACGTTCATACATGAGAGTCTTATTATTTAGCCTTTTTTTTCGGTTGAACAGTTGTATATTACAAAAGCAAAATGAGGAGTTAAAAAATTGTAAGGCACAAAACTTGGCCCAGCTTCTGGTGACCTGTTGATCAGATTGGGAAATTTATGATATTTTCCATCCAGCCTAGTCTCGTCATTTTCTTTATCATCAAAATCGGAGAGAAGGGGAAAGGCTGCAGTGTTGAGTTCCCACATCTCATCCTAAGATTGGATGGAACGGAGATCATACAGACTAGCAGCTAGAGGTGCTCCCACACCCCAGCCATGTTCTACCACCAAAGACTATCTAAAAAGAAGAAAGTATAGTGTTGCTTAGTAAAAGAACTACCAGGATAAAATTACATTCCCTGTTTCAGGAGAGAATTCACAATACTGAGCAAGGTGGTCAACCTCATTATACAGGTAATGAGAAGAGCTCTAAATAAGTGAGGTTGTGAACTCCTTTACACTGAATTTTGAGCCTTTGAATAACATGAGCACAATTTGTTTGCCCAGATGTATTTCTACTGCTATCTAAGGCATTAAGATATCCTCTTTGAATACTACCCTTTCCTCATAATGGAATAGATCTGCAAATTACTTACTATATTTTTCAATCGCCTATGAGGGTCACAGCTTATTTTCTAAAGCTTATTTTCTTAGTTACTCTTTTGTGGATTCTTTAGCAGTAATATATAAATTTCCAGGACCTTTCAGACAGCTGAAGAGGAAAATTCTACTTTCAGGTAAACTTTGATGACATTTTCAGACATTTTGCCAGTCATTGTTGCTTGGAAAAGCAAAAAAAAAAAAAAAAGCTTTTTTTTAAACAAAAATTAACTCAATTAGGATTTTTATTACTTTCAGGATAGGGGATTAAAAAAAAAAAAAAGCAAAACAACTCTCCAAATATAGAACAAAATAGATTTTAAAAATGCGACACTGAAATAGTAACAAATTTAACGTCCATTCTCAGTCACAGGGATTACAATGCAGGTGGATTGTCCATTATACTTCCTTTCTACAACATAAAATTTCTGAAATCTACTTATTTAACCCATAAATGTGATCTTTCTTAACCTCTTTTGGATACGTGTGGAATCCATAGTTTTTGTCAGGCCTTCCAACTTTAGATATTGTGGATGCTATGACCACTTGAGCTGTAGTTGAACTATTGCGTATACAATCCACCGAACTAAGGATCATTTTCAAGTTATTATTTTCTAGGTGAGATTAATGTGCAATAGAATACCTAAGCTGCAACTCAGAGAAAAATGAAAAATACTATGAAAACTTACTTGGAAATCTAAGTCAGTTCTATCTAAAGTCTGCCTATCCCTACAATGCAGAATAAAAAATACCTACTTTCCTTTCTTCCTACTTTGGCCAAGTAGAAACTTATCTGATTGTGATTTCAGCAAAAGAGAAAATAAAGGTATTGCCCTCAGCCTTTCTGTAGTAAAGTAGTATCAAAAAAAAAAAACCAAAAAAAAACCCACCAAACCATAAATCTGATAGCTGTTAAGAGAACTGATGTGCTTTTTGATTCAGGGCAGCCAGTCAGATATGTTGAAACACTTTCTGAAAGACAAAGAGTGAACTCATTTCTAGCTATGCCAAAGGAAGTGTTAATTCGAAGAATTTCACCTTACTCTGGGTGATGCCTCATGTTACAATCAGCTCCCAGAAGGCCATGTCTGAGCTGATTTTCAGTAATTTCAGTTAATTTTAGTTAGTTGTCGGGAGGTAAGAGAATAAAAATATCTTTCTCTCTCTATCCCACTAATTGGTAGAATTTCAACCCAAGTCTTGAGGTCTGTGACTTACATTTCCTCCTGACTGTGCCAAGAATATTTTTTGGCATCTGGTATTTTAACAATAATATTGCCAGTGACCAGGCATTGGATAAAATCAAAGTACTGGCACTGTATTTTGTAATTTTCACAGAAGCATTTCATTTGATTGGCTCTAGAATGCTGATTAGAGGAGATAAGACTACAAGGCTTTTGAAGATAAGTCGCTTAACTCATATTCATGGCTGTTTAACAAGAAGAGCACACGGATTTGTTGTACAGGGCAAGGAATCTGGCTTGGCTGAAATGAACTGTGATGTCCGCCAAGACTCAGTCTTCAGACCATGTTTATTGAATTTCTTTGTCAATGATTTATTCTTGATTATAGTAAATCTGTTTTACAACTATATAGATGATGCAATGTTACAACATGTTTCTAATTCATGGGCCATGATAGGGAAGGATTCAGATAATTTATGAAGGAAACATTAGAAAAAAGCTTTTTCTAATGAACATGAAAGCTGTGAGCTATAAATTTCCAAACAAAACCTAAACACTTCTGCAGCCCTTACTCAGGCAAAAACAAGAGAGCCCTCCACTGATATACATACTTAAGTCATGACTTAAGTGTTGAATCAACACAGCCTAGTTACTCTTGAACAATTTTGTGTTGAAATGCTGTTAATTAGAAGCAGGTATCATTTTAAAAGGTAAGAACTCCACTGAATATATTGTATATTGTACTTTATCAATAGATGAAGCAAGAAACAAAAAATCTGCAATGTGCTGTGAGTTGAAAGGTTGTTTAAATTTGGAAGTAAAAAACCCAGACTGTAATATCAATAAAAAGCTATATAGATTTGATATATATTAATGCTATGGAGAGATAAAATCCAATTTGCCTTTAGGCAAATTTTGATATTTGTAGCTTGGGAGAATATAAGAGCACATCACTGCACCTTTTATGTGAATAAGTCAACTTACTTCCTCCTCAGTGAGTCTGGAACTATGCAAATGTATTTTATGTTTGGAGACGCCCTTGGTTATATGAAAACAATGTTGTTGTTTCTTTTAGATTTTAATTTAATATTCGGAGCCTTGGAGGGAGAAATCATCGTAGACTCGTTTACCCTGCAGTCAATGTGACAATATGGGAGGACACATTTATTGCCTTAGAAGTAAGGATTTTGAACAGGCATCCAAAGGTGATAAGAACTGAAATAGTCTTTGGTAAAATTCAAATGCAGCTTAATTGAATATTTAAAATCATTCTGAATGTATAACTGTGAATAAATTACATAATGATGTGGTATGAATGGTTTTGCTTTATACTTCCTTCTGCTTAGAAGTACCACAGATGCTTGGGTAGGGGTAGGACAAGCTTCTTGCTGTGAAAGTCATTTGAGATGCAATACAGAGCATTGCACATTAAGGGATTTTGTTATCTCCTGTTCTTATATTTTTATAAATGAAAATATAAAGGTATTTTTATAACTCTTTAAAGCTGGTGGTAGTTTAGTCATTCATTTTATATTGGCTTTTATTGTATTTACAATTTTTAATCCTTTATATTTTAATATTGATATTTTAAAAATTAAAGTGTTTTCATATGCAGTGAATAGATCGTATATGGGGAGGTGTGATGCAAGGCATTTTTTTCAAGGTAGAAATATTTAGATGCCTCTCCTCTTTCTTGCTGTTATGCTTCAGGTTTTGGGTTTGGGGATTTTTATTTTTTTTGACCTATGGAGAGATCCCACAGGCTAAAAGTCTACGCCATGAAGACCTGGTTATGCTTGGCTTCATATTTTAAAAAGTCAACAGAATACCCTAAGTCTTGGATGCATGTATTACTGACATCAAAGCCTTATAAGTACTCCTAATGTTAGAATACGCTAATACCAAAAAGGAAGCCATATATGTTTACTTTGAAAAATCAGTCCTGAGTGCTCATCCCATTTATCATAAAGTACACCAATAATTTCATCTCATCAAACTTTTGCTTAAGTGAGAACAAAAGTTTTAACTCCAAATTTCAGTGACACTTTTATGATACTTGTCATCAAGTAATGCAATTATAAATGTTGAAAATATGTTTCCATATACACGTGAAACTAAGAAATGCATAGTTTGTTCACAACTCCAAGTCTATTGCAGTCAAGGCTTAACTCAGAGGATGTGTCTCATGAATGTTTATCAGGATGTTGTCTGTTCTGTTTTCTGTCCTGTGTTTTCACTTTACCTGTATTGAGTTCCTTCTCCTGCCGTAAATATACAAGCAAAAGCCAGAAATTATGAACTTCATTTACTAGAATATCTTATTCAAGTCAAGAGCTGCTATAATAGAACTCTTCTGACAGTGTATGCCAAAACAGCTGAATCCTATCTAAGGAGAGTGTTGCCAGCATTGCTCTTTGTTTGTATCTATCCTGTACTTACATGTTAAGTAAAGAAGTCCTTCATGTTAAAAATGGAAAAAACAAGGAGTCTAGACTGGTTTCAAAGTCAGGAGTCATTCTTAAGAGAAGAGTGAGTTCGTGAAGTGTTGATCTGACTAGCAAAAAAGAAAATCCTGGTGGTGAGGAGGGTTCCTGTATTTAATTGCTTTAAATTAGAATAGAGGGAAATAGAAGACTTAACTCTGCAAAGCTGACTATCCACCATGGCCTTAGAGGCAGGGACAGAGGTGGCCTTCACTGCTCATGCCTGACAGTTTGGTTGCCTTAGTCAAGCTCCAAATATGCAGACTAATCATGGCAAGGGTCACTTTGAACAGAATTGTTCCTTTTTATTTGTCAGCTGTCTGGTATTTCCTTTGGGAGCTCAAAATTAGGGATCCTGAGAAATATAGGTTGGCAAAACTCTGCTCTGTAATAATTACATTTACATTTGTAGATCTCATCAAAAACTTAATGGGACTATAAATTTTCTAATTTGAAAACAGCAGCATCAGATACAAGTCTTCAAATTTGTTTTGATAATATTACCTCCTGTAGCATGGTGAAAAAGGAATCAACCATGTGTTTATTAATTTTTAAAATTTTCATTTTATCTGAGGATGATATGACTTCCTTCAGTCTCTTTAAATGCTTGTTGACAATATTGTTATCTTTGCCAGTTACTTTGAAGATCTTCTGAAAGGTTCAGTCTTTGAGTGATAATGAAGATAAAGGTACCGAGTGTTGAACCATTCCATGATTTGGAAACCATCACTATTGAAGGTAAGCAGAAAGAAAAAGTCCATCTTAAACTATGGATTAAATTCACACGTCAAAGCCCTCTTGCACATGCTGGATTTCTGTTTACTGTCACCTAAATTTTTGCATGTGGTGGAGATGAAGCTATTGGAGTTGTGGGGTTTTTGAGAGGATTTTCCCCAAAAGGGAGAATCTTACAAAACAAGCAGATGCGAAAATGTCATGACCAGGTCAATTACAGATCTGTTTCTACACCTCTCAGGCAAACTAATTTTTTCTGTTCAGTTTATACCTTAATATAAATTTTGTGCAATGAATCATTGGGATAACCCTAACATTTGCATTCCATGACTTTTAAATGTTTAAAATAGAAACCTTCATGTTGAACTGACAAATGGTTTGTATTAATATAAAATTAGATTTAGGAAAATCATTTAATCTATAAATGACATCTGGTATTTACAGCTTCAGAGTCTGATGAAGATAGATGCACTACCTTACTTGTTTATAATATTTTGTAAATTTGCAAATGCATATTTAAATTGATTGTATCCCTCTCCCATCCTTCAAATGTCACTGGCCCTCTAAGGACCTAGACCAAATCTCACATTCATTAACAGAAAGACATGCAGGCTAAGTGTATAGCTTAAAATTAAACAGAGCCCAGGAACATTCCTAAACTCTGGAATACTACCCTTTCTACTGTTCAAGCATTAGAGTGTTCCACATCATGATTTTGGCCTGTGCCAGCTAGCCTTCGGCTGACTAATTCCTGGATATAGTTCAGGAGTTAATATGAGCCAGAGAAAATCTCAAACAGATACTTTGCATGCAGCCACCATGTCCTGAAGGGTGGAAGAGTTTAGCAGTATGGGTGTTGGGCCTGTGTCAGTTGGTGTTGTTGACCCCTCCTGGGTACACACAATGAAGTTTAAACCTGCAGGCTTTGGTATATTCTCACCGCTTTGCACTGTATAGACTTCCTTGCACAGTGCTATGTTTGGGCAGAACTGGTCAGGGGCTTTTTTTGTATTTCTTGTTTTGATCACAAAAAAAAAAAAAAAATATCCAGTCCCAATAAGTATTGAATTCATAGTTAAGAAACGACACAATTCCTCTAACCCATCCAAGAATTATAACTATCTGGAGCAGGGGGAGTAAAGGCCTGGCTTAAAAGAATCAACCATGGAGAAACCGGTAGCCTCCAGCCCATAGGACTGTTCTGTGAGTTAGTGTGATGGTGCCTGGGATCTCTGTGTTGAGGCTGAGGACAGGTGCCAGGATGTTGTTATAATCAGAAAGAGTCAAGTGGGATCAGGCCTTTTAAATTTGAAGTGGTTCTTCTGAGTACCCAGAAGACTGGAATCCAATCCCCCTGGCTTGGAAAAACAGTATATTTAAAGACAAATATTTAAAAAAATCTCTGGACTAATTCCGTTTCTTTGTATTGTATTTCTTTTTCAGATTCAACTAGTATCTTAAGTGGTTTTGATTTTGATTTATTAAGAAACTTGTCTTGAATTTTAAAGAACACTTTAAGCAACAAGAAAGGTAAGGATTATATGGATGCTCTCTCTGTGCCTATATGTGTGCTAGTGTACGAACACTCCAGTAAAAAACCACCATATATTCTACAGTAATATTTATTCATTATTTCTAGTGTATCAGTGAGTGTTTCTTCTCTTGATGTTAAATATACATAGATGGAGAAGCAAAGGAGGATTCATGAGGTTCTTTGCAATGGGTTAATATCATTTACTTTTATGTCGGGATTTAATTTATGCAAGTTTAAGAACAATCTGTGCCTTTAATGTTCTGCAGTAATGCAGACTGCAATTACTTATCAACTTTTCCTTCTTATGCATGTTACACAGCGACATACAAAGCCTTTACAGTCTTAAACTTATATTAACCCACAACAAACTGTACTTCTATCATATATATTCTCCTAAAAGGTAGAGACAAATATGTTGGCTGCAACTTCTGAATGACCTACAGTTATGACTGAAAGCAAGTATCCCCAAGGTACATGTTTGTGTACTACTTGCACAATGCGTACTCTCACATAGCAATGAGAATTTTCTTTGGCTATATCCTGGCCAAAAAAAATTTTATGTTTAATGGATCTTTGCTGGAATGAGAAATAGTCTCAGTGCATGAGAATCAGTAGAGTCTCTGAGACATTCTTGCTGGAATGGGAAAGGACATATCATTCCTTCTGTTGTGCTCATAATTTCAGTGGCAAGCATGCTTGCACATGTATTCTTCAAGTGCCAAGAATAGTCTTCAGTGCTCTAAAAAGTCAGTGTTTGGGAGAATGAGTTCATTGCCAATCTGCAGAGCTAGAAAGAGTGTGCATTAGGGAAAGGAAGCATGTGTTTTATCTTGCCTATAATGCAGTTGCTTTGTGCAGTTCTCCAGTGCTTTTGTAAGGTTTATGGATAGTCTTGGCCTCTGAAATCATAATGTTTCCAGACACTGCTGGTTCTCAGCTCCTTTGCCAAGACAAAATAAGTCAGGAGAATATTAATGTTAAGACTGGGAATATTCAGGGAACTTCTTCAGGTTGGTCGATCTTTTTTTCCAGTAGTGTAAGCTCTACTTCTTTTATGCCTATCAAGGAAACCTAGGGAAAATGAGTTTTCTAACTTCAGCAAAATTTAGGTTTTATTAGCCATAGAAAAAAGAAGAGCAAGTTTTGCTTGTACAAGTGAATAATCTCTGTTAGGCATATAAGAAAGGCTATAGGCATTAATTTTTAACTCTTCTTCATTTTAGTTTCAGTATTTGAGTCTCTGTTCAATGGTTTCATTCAATTTCTGGTTTTGTTTCTCAGTTTTCTCCATATTTTATTTTAAAATTTATTTTCTTTTTTTTCTTATCTAAGCTTGTCCTATTGGGATTCTGCAGCCAGTTCTGTGTCTGTTGAATGTTCACTCACACAGCTTTGAAACTGGTAGAAAATGGACTAAAAAAATCAGCTGTTGCTAGCTGTTAATTTCATACTCATTAAATGAATATCGTGTACAGATATATATATCTGGATGTTCCATGACATGATCTCTAATGTTCTCTTTCCTGATAATTCTGAAACTGCCTATACAAAACCTGTTTCAGAATGTCATCTGATGTGAGCAAGAATGAAGTTTCTTGAGTAGCAGTATCAGTTTCATGCAGCACAGATGAGAATTCAGTTGTCTCATGTAAATAGTACCTCATAATGGAATGTTCTCTGACGAAGCAAGGGGAAAATAAAGCTGTGTCTGTAAGTTATTGGCCAGAGACTATAGAAACTGTAGGAAATGCAATATATTTATCATACTTTTGCCATGGTTAACAGATTTTAAGTTCTCTATACAATTCGGAAAAATGTCTATACAACCCAGAGATGTTTCCATATTACTAATGATAAAAGTAATCTTGAAAAGGAAATACAAGCAGTTGTCAAAGATCAAAAAAGACACCTGAAATTATCATTGTAAATATTAATTAACTGTAGCAATCAATTAATGGTATCTGAAATAATTGTACATATAGTAATATAGAAATTAAATAAAATACAGCTAATACACCCAAAATTGTAAAATTGTTTTAAGAAGTGCCTTTCTCATTACAGCTGAATGTGATTTTTCAGATAGAAGCATTGTAATATGACCCTGTGTGCTGTTCTGTGCGTACAATAAAGCAAGCAAAATTAATCCCTTCCCCTGATGACCTCTAGAAATGAAAACCCATTATAGTAATAATATTTGTACTTAGGCCTTGATGTTTTTGTACTGAATCTGAATGCCATGAAATGATCGTATACAGTGGCTGATGAGGACACATGTACAGATAAATACACAAATAATCCTCTTTATATAGGTGCAAGGTGACTTCTTAGATCTGGTAGAGAAACTAGTTGAAGCCTAATAGAACTGGTAATCATTTTCTTAACCGCTAAGGTCTGAATCTTATTATATTGAAAGGTCTTTTTAGGAATGTTTCCCTTTTTAACATGGAATGTATGTAACTGGATCTTGCGCACAATTTTCCTGTTTGTAGAACTTGAATTAAGCATTGAAATTTCTGCCTAAGTTACTGGTTTTGGTGTTTGCCAAAGTATATATGGTATCAAATACTATAATACGTCTTTGTTACCAGTCTGCGGTTCAGCTAGCAAACCCTACTTAAAGGGTAAAAGATCTTTTAAAAAACAACATTATTTAGCTTGGAACAGGAATCAATACTCCATATGATATGGTAATGAAACACAGACTTTACAACATATTGATGGACACTGAGAAAGTGTGTGTGGTGAGAGGAGTGGGTGTATTTGTGTGCATGTTAGAGGGACCACAATAGTATTAATAGCCTGTAAAGGAGGTTCCTGACATTTGGTAAACACATGGGTACGACACAGAGCACAATAGGAACTACAGTTCAGAAACAATAAGTACATTACTCTCGAACGCTATTAAATACACATGAGCTTTCTTCTGTCAGCATTTGTATTTTCACAGGATGTAGTAGCAGAGCATTAGCTTTGTGGAAAAGGAAGGTTAAAAAGACATCCACATACTGTTTTATTATTTTACTTTACTTTTTATATTTGTGTATCTTTCCGATGTGGGCCATATATCCAAGCCAGTTCTGTTTTGCACAAACAGTCTGGCTTTCTATTTGTCTAAGTGGTAATAAATTCCCATTGATCAGGGCTTAGTGGAAATTAGAGCACCCTCCATGTGCCTTGACCAGGAAGGCTGCTCCCAGCAGACTCCTTCATTAAAAGCCCGCAGGAATGTTTCAGGATGGTTGGTGCTGCTGCATATTACTTCACAATGTCAATACCAGAAGGCCTATTGATTTGGATCACTCTCTTTAAATAAAAGAAATGATTTAGTATTTGAAAATAGTAAAAATTACCACCTGGTGTAAAAATAACACTACCTCGTCTCTCATTCTTAGACTGTCCATCAGCTTGGGAAAGCCTTGAATTATTGCTTACTGTAATTATCTTGAAAAAACATGCCATTTGTTGTACTTTCAATATATTGATCATAAAGGCTTATATTTGCAGCCTTCTGCTAAAGAATAAAACTTGACCATATTAAGTGCATTTTATTTTTAGATTAAGTTTAGGGGGAGTTATTTCAAGCTGTGTGTAGAGGTATTTTGAAGAGGATGACCTGAGAAAGATACAGTTACATGCAAGACTTATTAGTATTTCAGACCGGCACTTCTCAGCATGGGTCAAGCAGCACTGGCAGAGGAGGTGTGGAGAGGTCTCTTTCTAATGCTGATTCCCATACAAGTGTCAGGAGATTGCAAAAAAGTAAGAGAGAGTAGCTATGAAAGCAAAAAGGACAGATATTAAATGGGAGGCAATATATGCTATGCTAGTAGATGTTCACATGAAATACTTTGTAATTAGCATATACATAAATCAGATGCTTAAATCCATATTATAAGAAACTAGAAGTCAAGATTCATCTGTACGTAATAAAGTGTGCCAATATATAGGGTGTGGTTTGATTTTGGGGTTGGTTTTTTTCTCAAGAGGTTAGGAAGGTGTGGCAGGGGGCTGGAACTAAATGATCTTAAGGTTCTTTCCAACCCTAACCATTCTATGATTCTGTGATTCAATAATTCTATGAACTCAGCCACATATCAAAGCATGCCATATGTCAAGGGTAGTTTTCCTTCTCTAAAGCAGTAGCTTATTATCAAAAGTATTTTCAGTATTTTCACCCAGACTGTTTTCCACCCTTTATTTCGGGTTCCATTTCTCTTTGCCTGATTCTTCACAATCCTTCCTGATACTTCTTCATCCCACCTAAAAGCTTTGTATATATGACCTACTGTCAATAGGTGACGAAGCCTACCGAAGGGACACAACTCCTCGGATGGGCTTAGAAGATTTGATGTTTCTTCTCCTGGCCATTCTTCTCTGACATCCTTCTGGAGCTCTATCATGCCGAGAAAAATATTGAAAACCTAGTACTATTCTATAAACATAATGCAGCTTTCTCGTCTAGTTTAAAACATGGTTTTGATTTTGGTTTTTGGTTTGTTTTTGGTTTTTTTAAGAACAGCATCACACATGCACAGCCTGTTAAATGAACACTTTTATTCAAATAACTTACTGATTATGCAAAACAACTCTGCCTGTTATGGTACACATTCAGTGCAGAAAATTGCTCTGTTAGTTGGACTGCTTTTCCCG
The DNA here is from genome assembly GCF_963264785.1 of Psittacula echo. NCBI lineage: Eukaryota > Metazoa > Chordata > Aves > Psittaciformes > Psittacidae > Psittacula > Psittacula echo. The sequence goes on from NC_137737.1 coordinate 129,237,094, forward strand.
TCACAATGAAACATACATCTGCTTACAGCTAAAAGTCCAAGGGCCAGATTTACTAAAAATTAGTGATCCATCAGATTGATGGGCAATCTGCACTCTTGGTGCCTTGAAATTTCTTGCATCAGTCACCAGATCATGATTTACTAATAGGGTTTCAGGGCTTGCAAAATAGCACAACTCTAACCACATATTAATATTTAATCTGGCATTTTAAGTGCACCTAACAAAAGACCCCAGAGCTGCTGACAGAACCCTAAATTGTGAATTTCTATTTCCATAGTGGTTTCATGTGGAAATCTGAAATGAGAAATACATGAGTTAAGCCCTGCTCATGAGCTTACAAGCTTCTGACTACATTTTCGTGAAAAATTGTTTATAGTTTGTTTTTTCATAATCTAGATTCATTAACATATGACAAAGCTTCCTTTGGCAGTTTCACTGTCCGTAGCTCATGATGCCAGAGAAATTTCAAAACTCATTTCTATATTGTGTGCAATTAAAAAGTCTGTTCTTTAAACACTCAATCCACTTGGCAACTCTAGAAAGGTGCTAAATGAGGGTAAAAAGAATGTATAAATCACAAAGACCTCTTTATTACCATGAAATTTAGTAATTGAACTTGCACAGACTTAGTAAATTGGGCCCTCTGTGTTTTGTATAACATTTTTAAGTAACCAAGATAGGCAAGAAGCTGAATTACATATTGATAGTGTTTCTACGATTTCATGGCTTAAACAGAGCAATAGAGTGAGTTAATAAGCAACTTCTCCTGCTGCTGTCAGATGAATATTCAAATTTTACTGAATGTATATAGTGCATGTCTAGAAAAGGGTTTATTTGTTTCATATGCCACAATTTATGAAAGATGTTCCCAACACCACCTGTAATAACAGAATGTTTATTAGTGTGCAAATGAGGGTTATAAATGATGTTGCTTATCTATGGAACAAAACACAAAAGACAAGTTATTAGCAAAAGACAAATTGCTCGGCAAGTTTCAATGAGCTGCTATGTTTGTCATGAAAAAAAAAACCCTTTTATTTGCACAGATCAATGCTTTTATAATCCATTTAAAATAATATACTTGCCACTAGGTGGCTATTTCTGATCAGATCATTTTAGCATTTTAATTACATTTTTAATATCCTGGCTGCATAAACAAAGATAAATTACAAGCCTTGCACAATCTGGCTGCTAGCTCAGGCACAATCTGTAATAATATCAGCTTTTGTTTGTGCCTCATCTAATTAGATTCTGAAATCTAGGCTTTATCAATCAATAATTTTAATTTCAGAATTGCCTTTTGATCTTACATTTCATGTTTGTTTGCAGAAAATGATCATTAGGACAAAGCTGATAATTTATGCAGAAACAATCTCTCGGCAGAGTTACAAGCACATTCCTAGCCATCAACACAACCCGGCAGACTAAGCTTGACACAAGTCTAATTAGCATGCAGATATGTGTCACCTCATTGGCAATTCAAATTGCTTTTTTATAATGTACCTCAAATTGTGCTACTCAAACACTGTATTTGATTTCCAAAGCCCCCTGGGCATCCCGTAATGTCTCCCTTCATCCTGGGTATGAAGCATTTATTGAACAATCTGCTTCGACTCTGGCTATCTTTTCGAAAACACCCAAACATCGTAACCATGGGACCAGCTTTTCCTCCTCATCAGACAGCAACTTGTTCTTCTGCAGAGCAGCGGGTGCCACGTTTGTAGGTTTAGTGATGATATGTTACCTTGTGAGCTCCTGCTCCCACAGTGGCTGCTCTATAGAGGGCTTCGTTCCTGTGCCACTCATTTAAAAAGGGGGAGGATGTCTACAGAGCACACATTAACATGCGGCACATAACCACGTCTCTGAATGCCAGCCTTCCATTCTTCATTAAACAAAATGGCTGGATTGCAGTGATTGTTTTCCCCTCCGCACACGCGCACAAGCACACATACCATGCACACAGGCACATACCCACACACCCCCCACACGCACTCCAGCTTTCTCTCTTTTTCTCCCTCACGGACACACCCGTGCTTTCCCCTACACACACAAACACACACACATGACATTCCCTGCTGTAGTGTGGTGTTGTCAGCATGGTGAGTTACATGCAAAAAGTTGTCTGCGGCATATGTGACACGCAAGGAGATTCCTGCCAACGTCAGGGCCCTTTTTTGCCATGCAGCAACAAGTGGCAGAATCAATGGTGTACAGTTATTCAGCAATGTAATTCATTTCACTGGCTTTGGCTCCTAGCCAGATCCGCCATCTGTCTCTTGCTCTCCCTCTCTCTCTCTCGCCTGAATTTGTCCTACATTTCGTAATGTTACGTGCTTGCCATCCTTATTCTATGTCAGAGGTACAGCACGAGCCTCACCCCCATTCCGGTGTGGAGTTCTCTGAGTTCGGTGGCACTTTGGATATTCCACTTCAGTGCCATGGGAAGAAAAGAGTAAGCAAAAAAAGCAGAGGGATAGCTGCAAAGAGAATGGTGCTCTTCTATCCAAAAGCCAGAGCCTCCGCTTTTTTTTTAAAGCATTGATATGGATCTGTCTCACATGGGAACTTTTCCTGCTTCGTTAGAGTATCTTCATTTTCTTTATTGGATGCTGGCACTGAACGCCTCTGCACAGCTCTGTGGAATGCCTGCTGTTGGATACTTGCAGATCCCTGCCACCAAGCAACATCCTGCATTGGAAATCGGGTGACTACTCCAGGATCTTATGCGTGCTTGCTGTTTGAAGCTGCAGAAAAGTGAATAATCAATTAAGTATTGATTTCTTGTAAGATTTGGTAATTTTCAAAGGCAAGACAAAGAGGATGGCTTAAGGAAAGCACTGCAGGGACTTGGCGTAAATTAGACAACTAACAGCAGTGCAGAATAAAATAACACCTCAACTGAATATTTCCTTGGAAGAATTAGCACTAGCTATTGGAAGACGATGGTGGATTTAATCAAGACGGCAGGCACGCTTGAGTTTTAACCGTGACCTGAAAGAGGAGCTAATTATAACCACTTTTTTATATGGAGCTAATTTGACTGAATGGATGTAAATGTGCTTTATTTATGGATGAAGAAGCAAGCCTTACAGCATTGACTTTGGGATCATCGCATATGCTAAGCTTTGCAGCTTCTCTAAAAGTCAAGCCTACAGTACATTTTTATTTACTGATAAGGTATTTATATGTAAGCATAAGCTAGCCATACAAAAGATTCATCAGAACAATGTACTGTGGCACTGAGGATCTAATTATAATTTTGCAGCATTTCATGTTTTCTGTAATTTGGTGCTTTTCAACCCTTGCTTGTGATGGGCTATAAATAGGACAATAAATGTATGATTTAAACTATTATGATTTTCATTGTGTAGTTTATTAATTGTACTGTAGTTTTCTTAACGTGTTTCTGAATTATTCAGCATTATAATGTAAGAAGCAGAACTGCTGAAGTGGTTTTAAATTCATTTATAATCTTCTTACAGATCTAAATGTACAGGTTCTACCAGCTGATGAGCTCTATAATTATGACAGAATGTTGAAATTTTCAGATAAATGGGGAACTGACTTTACAATGGGCACAATACTGTTTAATCAGTAAAAGGAGGATTGTTATGTTTGACTCTGTGAAGACTGGTCTTGGTTACTTAACTCTTTCTCTGCTGATAATGGTAAGCAAATATAGAGAGAGAATATTATGTATTAGTTTGATGTTTTGCTAGTCTGACACCTTAGTTTTGGTTGTTTTTTTTTTTAATTTATTTCCATTTCTGTTACTTTTCCCTATTTGCTTCTCTGGATTTTGTCAGGGTTTTGGTTTTTTTTCCTCCTGTTTTGCAATCTACATTCCCTGAGCAACCACAGGAACCAAGTTACATTAAGCTTCAACACAAAGACGATGTAAGAATAATGAATCCTCATTTGCATTGACATTTGTATTCAGATTTGCCAGGCTATAAACTTGGCAGATCAAGCGGAATATTAAGTAGAGGCTTCCATAGTAAATTGCGACTCTTGCAATTGCAGAGTATTTTTTCCTATATTTTGCGTGTGTGTGTGTATGTGTGTGCATGTTCATGTGTGTACGCATGTATGCATGTGCATATCTGTACTGGCAGGTAAAGTCTCATGACTACTTGATTTCTGAGAAGCACATTGGCTCTCTTTCTCTTTCAGTATATGATGTCAGTTTATGCAAAATGAAGCAGGAATACACCAGCAGAAGCATTTTAGCAGAAGAGTGTAACATATGACTAAAGTATTAACTCCTTAGTCTAGAGACCATGTGAAAGAATTTTTTTAGCAAATAGATAAATACTGTTGCAAAACCACACAGATTCTGCATCAGCTGGAGGTTTGATTTTGCTGCGACTCCAAAGCACAAACTGTGAAACAGCACTAAATCTACCTACTGCATAACAAGATACTGTATTTGTGGTGGTGTTAATGTATGCATTTATGTTTCCATTAAAAACTTGGGCCTTGATACACCTACCATCAGGTGCTCTCCACCTTGGTTTGGTTGACTGTCTACAGCTTTACAGTAGTATGTGTGAGATACAATTTGGCCTGAACCTTTTTCTTTGCTGATATTTGCTGAAGAAGAGGTGATTCTACGATATATATTTCCCTAAGAATTCCTCCCTTCTCTCTGGATGAGTCTTTTTCAGAATGAGTAATTGCAAAAGTAGAAGATTTATCTTATTCCTCTTTTTAAATTTGCGTTACTGAAAATATTTACACATGAACTTTGGAAACTTGAAGTTATCTGTAACGTGGATTATATTATTTCAGAATCAGTGGAAAACTACTCAGTCAACAAGTGTTAAAAATGCTCCAAGACTCACACTTGCTACCCACTGATTTTAAAGTAGATGTCTTAGGCTCCAACAAAGCCCTCTGGAAAGAACTTGAGAGTGCCACTGTATTAGGAGATGCAGGAAATGATCAGGCGTGCAAGAAACAGTTCCAGTGAAATATAGCTGCAAAGAGAATGGTGCTCTTCATACCACACACATAACCATAAACCTACCAAAGAGAATGGCAGTAGAGCCCATAATATGTGTTTTCAGAATTGTTTATAATAGACTTCCATGTTAAAGAAGTACTACAATAGAGAAAAATCCTGGAACTTTTTCCAGTCCTTCTTAAACAAGTTGAGGGACTGAATTTTAAAACTTCATCCGTAGCAGGTCTTTTAGCTTACTCCATTGAAAAGCAAGCACAATGCAATGTCTAAACTTGTTGTAAACAATATTATATTGCATAATTATTTGCTATTAATTCAACTGGGAAAGTCATACCAGCTTTGTTTTCTGTAAAACACATGAAACGCTAATGCTCTTTGAATTTACTTTCATTTTGGTTTTAAGCAGTAATAGAGTAATAGATCATATAGGGAATGGTCAGTTGTAATGTAGCATTTGCAGGGGTGGAAGATGATATGCTGCTCATGTAGAACAGTAACCTATGGCAGGCAAAGGCAGCCATGCATCGTTATTTGTTCACTATATTTCAAGAAGCTTTAGAACCAGATTGTTTTAATACGAGGGGAAACATCCTGTAGAATATGATGTTGCTTTCCTTTGAAAGAGTACTCTGGGCTACATTTTCAAAATGGTGCTTAATGTAGATAGAAAAAGTAGAACTTTCAAGATGTTTCCATTCTCCACTTCCTTATTTACATCATCTTGATGAATTAATATTAAACGTTGTTGTTTGGGTTCATATATGTACTTGCATTGTTTTGAAAATTTACCTTAAAACAGCTAACAAAGTGGTCCTTTTCTGAGAAGGGAAAACCAAAACATTATCTTTCAAATATAAAAAAAAAAATTAAAAAAATTAGTGGAAAAGAAGCTTTGAGATTTAAATAAGAAGTCCATTGAGAATAATACATTAATAAACTAATGTTTTTGCTGGACATACATTTACAACAGTCTTTCACCAAGTGAATCCTTTGAAAAGTTAATTCCTACTGGAGTTATTTTGCCTCTTTACAAAAATCCCTATCTCTATAACTATAGAACCCAAAGAAAGGAGAGATGAATTAAAAATACTTTAAGCTCCAAATAGATTTATCATATTCAGTGACAGTAAGAAAAAAACACTTGGTGTAAAGGAAGGTGTGAATCTAATAATTCCTGGGAGAAACTCCAATCCGTTCTCTGGCCTGTTATGTGTACAGTGTTGCTGAGTAAAATACTGGAGTGCTATCCATAACAAAAAAGCACTGTGTGATGGGTATTCATCATCACTGGACAGAAGGCAGCACAGTCAGCCCAGACATAGCATATAGATGCTTTAGAAGGAAAGCTCAAGGCTTGTTACAACATTTCAGTCTAGCTCATTGTGTTGCTAAAAGATTTAAGATTCCAGCAACACAGAGCTCACTATATGTAGTAAGAGTTAGATCTGCTGGTCCATAGAATTGGAAGCTATAATTTTTTAATAATTATTCTTCTAATCAAAGATCCTTTTGTGTAATGTTCTGTTGTGATGAGTATCACTCAAGCATTATGTTTCTTATTGGAAGTTCAGTTTTCTCTTTCTATCACTGGTGTGGACTTCATCATGGGACATAACTTTAAGCTTTCTGCATCTGCAGGAACATAGTTTCCTAAGTAGGTTTTTTCTGGTTACTTTGTGCGTGTAACATCAGTTTGAACTTAGGCAATTTAACTATTTCTGTTATATTGGCAGTAAACTTTCATTTCTCCTTCATGCTTTTCATTTCCTACAAACAAATACAATGGAGACAGAAATTATTTTTAAAAGAAACAAATATATAGATATGCTAAACATGGAAAAGAAGAGACAACAGACTGAGACTGTGAAGTGGCTTTTGCACTAGCCTTTTATAAATGATAAGAGTTAAATCTTTCTTTCCAAGGTGAAACTTATGGCTTCTTCTACTTTATGATTCCTTCAGCAGTATGTCTTTCAAGACACTGCATCTGTAATCTAAAATTCTGCATGCTGCAGTAATTTACAATAACTGAAGGTTTTGTGCAAGATTTTCTGATTTTGCTAAAATCTTTGCTGGGAAAGTATAATCCACTGAAATGTGTTATTTGCCCTATTTTGGCAGTCCACGAAAAGTTTATCTTTTCCTTAATAAAATAAATATGCTTTCAATACCAACAGCTTCCATATGTCAAAGCTTTTAATTTAATTGCCAGGACTGAGTTAGCTATTTTCACTTTCAAGCAGTCCTTCGATTACTAACTAACAAAAAAAATGTAAGGACTAAAATATTGTTAGATACTGAATAAACTGGGTGCACACAAAACTTTTGAGATTTGAGATCTCTTTCTGTGTTTTGTTGCTTGCAGCGTCTTGTATTAAATTGCACTGCAATCCTGTAATTTGTGTTTGTATCACAGCTAGAATAATAAGGCTCCAGTTCTGATCAGTATCATAACATAAATAATACTATAAATGTATTGGTTTAGACAATAGGCAAGCTTTCCAGGGTGGTTGTTTATTTGCATAATCAACACTGTCTCATTTAGTTTAGTGGTTACTGCTTTTGGCAAAATTCTGTGGTCATTAATTGTGTTTTGAATTTCATTGGGAATTCTGCTTAATGATTCTTATGCAAGGTCAGCTCTCTGAAAACCATAGTAACCCACACTTCATTATTTTCAGAGTAAGTCATATAGCAAACAACATGGAAACCACTTTGCACTGAACTTATTTGGCTCAAGGACTGAATGTAACACTTCGGTAACAAAACTCAGCAACTGAGCACAGGGGAAGATTGACAGAAGGAGAACCTAATTTCTGAAATTTAGGTTATTACAGTGCAGAGGTGAGAGGAAGTGGAAAGTTCCAGGGAAATGGAAGAGAGAATACTGGATGCTGATAAAACATGTACAAGGAGATGGGAGATTAAACCATACTTTTACTGTTAACCTGATGTTTGTAGTTATAAAAAAGAATAAGAAGCAGAAGACAAATTCCAGTCATTGCAACTTGCAATGTGTAACTACCCATTTCTCTTGGATCCATAATTTATGTTGGAACTTGCAATGAATCATGCCACATAAAAGTGGTCCTAGGCTGCAGAATATAAATCTAATGACATATCAGCTATTACTAATTTAGGGCTGCCTGCTTCTGCTGTCAGCAATGTAAGTAGGAGTTTTACTGTGGACTACACTGGGAGCCGTATTTGGTCTTATTCACAATATACTGAAGTTATTTGTGTTATACTATGCAACAGTCACAAACACTGAATGGGAGCTGGCATTTTAAATATCTGACATATTCTGAGATGTGTTTAGGGGGTCATATTTGGTTTAAAGTTTGCTCATCCTCCTCTAAGCATTCTCCTATTAATAGTTTACGTAGCAGTTTATCACAGTATTTTAGAGAAGTTTAGAAGAAAATTGATTTTCCCTTTCAGCAAAATTGAGGGTTTGAATAATGAATTCTCATTATAGCAAATAAAATATCCTCAAAGGTACCAACCAGTAAGCTCCCCTCTGAAAATCCTTGCAGCCAGAATGACCCTTGTGAATCTTGAATCCACAGTAAAAACATGGGGATGATCTAGTATCCCACTGACATCCTTCCGAATATTCTTGACAATTAGCCAGCCCAATATACCAAAAAATAGAGAGGTAGGCTATAGTAAAACTGTTGGTCAGGAATCTAAGTTTAGCGGGGTGAAGTGGGAAAAGTGAAGAAGAGTAGACCTATGCATGTGTGATTGCATCATAGGAGATGTATCAGGCAATGCTAGCAGAAAGGAACTTACCCCATAGATCCACTTAGATACAAAAGGTAAAAGGAGGCAACACTCTTCTGGGAAATTATTAGCTAAACACAAGAATATACAGAGCTCTACAGTACAGGGAAACATTATTTACGCTGTTTAATCAGTGGAGGTTTTTTAATAAATAAAGGACAAAGTGCTTTCTAGAATTAACAATTGAGGTTCTTACTCTCTGTTTTAATAGCTTCTTAAAATTTTCTAACTACTTAGTTTTACACCTTTTGCAAGACTGTGTACGATCTTTAAATTTATACCATCAAAATTGTTTTCCATTTCTTATATATACTACTTCAAGAGCACTTCTCATACAAAATGACTAGTACTACCACGATGACCTGCTGAAAGTTTCTCAGCAGAGTTTCTAGGCAGGATCAAATTAAAAAAACAGAAGTTGCAAGCTTCCTGATTGTTTACACAGAGATCATGAGTTGAAGTTATCTCGTCCTCAATAAAAATGGAGGAATTAAAAAAAGAATGCTTCCTGTGGGGGTTTTTGGAAAATCATCTACTGTTTTTGTCTTGGTGTTTATGGATTCCAATCTTTTTCACGGTGATTTTTTTCCAAATGAATCCAAGTTCTGCTGTTCCTTATTACTTGCATTTTCTTTCCTATTTATGCTTTAATCTAAGTATGCACCAGGACACTTCCAGATGTTTACTCTTGTGAAATGTTGAGCATCTTAAGCATATTCAGTTCTTCTGATCTCAGCACCACATAGATTTTGCTCAGAATACCTTATTATTTTTTAAGTACTCAGCATGTTCTGTGTAATTTAAAATAGAATACAAGAATAGCATTTTGCATTGAAGAAAAAAGAATTTTGAATTCTTCAAAATTTAAAGGTTTTGAGAATGGCCAGATATTTGTTTGTTTGGGTTTTCTTTTCAGATTGGGAGTGCCTATTTTGAAGGGACAAGAATTACACTTTCTAAAATTAGGCCTCTTTCTCAGCTATGAAAAATGTCAGCCTCCAATTTTTAATTTAGTTTTGGAAAATACTAACTTCAGTCAATGGTACATTTTAGATGGCATGTCTTATTTCTTTGAAAAACAAACCACCATTCATGCTGAATTTATCTAATTAAAAATCCAAAACAAAACCAACCAACCAAAAAAAAAACAAAACAAACAAAACAAACCAAACCAAAACAAATTGATCTTAATGCTCATTTTACAGTAACTATTTATTCATGCACAATTAAAACAAAGATTTCTATTACCCAGTCTGGTAAAATGCAATGCAGAGAAATGCAGTAGAAAGAGTCCTTGTTTCTGCCCCTGAAAGGGCAATACTGGACAGAGCAGCTTGGAAAGTGTTATTGCCAATACAAAAAGGGAGGAGTTTCTTGCATTCAAAAGAATAAAACATATTATCTTTTTATCATCAAATCATTTAGAAAAGAAACCACAGATGAGAATCCTGAAAGCTTACATGAGTCAGAAAGGTCAAAAGCCCATTTCTGACTTGTTGAAGACACCCTCCTGATTTTTTGAAGTGTGATTTTTATGTTTATTTTTTTTCCTATTGGTATTCTTAGTCAGCCAGGCAGTTTATTAGACAGTTGGATTGCTGCATTTGACTTTTCTAAAGACTGTGTTGCCTTCTTATTTGCACCTCTATTTAGTTTAAGACTTGATCTGTGAAGGTCTATTTAGTTTGTATTTGGTGATATCTCTATACTTTTGTCATTACCTTTGTCATACAGAGCAAGACTGTTTACCCTGATGGTCTCTCAGACCTATGATTAGCAACTGACAAACATGTCTAACTCTGCAGATCTTCAAAACATGGTGGAAAACAATATATAAAATCAGGGGGGTTTGTGAAGGTGCTGACTTACAGAAAAATATACATAACATTCTAGGGTAGTGATGATTGAACTTCTGACTGTGTACTGTAACATGGCCTTTAATAAAACATTTGGTAAAACTGTTGATAATTCCTAAGTCAATAAAAATTATTTCCAAATAATGCATTTAGTCAGAGATCAGAAAGCATTAATTTTTATATTGTACCTCAATGAATTTGTCTCCCAAAATATGAAACATATTTGACATTGTAATTAGAGCAAATGGAGAGAGAAATTCAAGTATAGGCAGGTGGGAGGGGGAGGGGAAGATTTGATACCCTGCCATTTAATAACAGTCACCTTTCCCGTTATTGGCAAATGTGGGATTTTTGCTCATAAAAATTACTTCATGGGTGATAGGTGAAAGAAAAAAGGATTTATTGACTCAATTACAGTCCTGATACTTCAGCTAAATGCCTAATCAAAAAAATGGAGATTATTAAAAAAAAATACTATAAAGGTAAAATCTCCTGGGAAATGTTTCTTATACATTAATGATTTTTAGCAATATCTGTCTGTTACTTCTGTAGGAATCTGGTACCAACTCACAATAGTCATGGCTGGAGGAACACTCAGTGCTGGACAAAAGTCCTGAAAGTCATAATACATTTTCCCATTAGAAACAACCCCCTTTTTATCTGGACTTGACTGAATCATCGAATTATTTTCCCTACTTGAATATCCTTTTCTGAGATCCATTTTTATTTTTGAATGGAGGTACCATGTTGCACAGGAGTTGCTGTGGTATTGATTAGAATGACCTATGGAAATTGGAAGGCAAAACATATATACAACGTACCTTCCCCAAGGGAAAAAAAAAAAAAAGAGGAAGGAAGGGAAAACCCAAACCTAGTAGATTTCAACTGACAGTTTGCAAATCATAGTGTGAAATACTAACCTTTCATCGCATTCAACAGATTCCGTTATGTGACAGTGTGAATCTTCTAATCAAGCTACTTAAAACCCTCAGGCCATGGCTTGATAAAACAGTAAATCTTGTTTCAGAGCTCTTGCTATAGGACTGAAAATGCCACTGCCATGTGCCAAAATGGAAAGCACTTGTCTGGTATAAGGTCACTCTTACATTTATACCACTGACTTTTTGCTGGATCAGGTATCATTTTTCCTCCTACACCTGACATAAAAACCCTACAAGAGCAGAAAGCTGATGAAAGCTGATATAAATGCTATATTGCATATTCTGTCCAGTTCAGCAGTAATGCAATGGCATATCCACATTTGAATAAAATCAAATTAGAACCTGAGAGTGCAAAAATCTAGTATAACTGTTGGTGAAATTAAAGCCTTAGAAATAATCATTTCCTTTGTGAGGGTGTTGCCAATTTCCAAAACATCTCGAATTGCTAGGAACGCTGCAAAGTCATACACTGAGGACTCATAAAATTAAAGACTTTTTTCTACATTAGACATAAGCACCTAGTGGAGCTTCTAAAAGTTTGAGTCCACAAGTTCTACCACATAATACTTAGTATATGAGATATGAGACTAGTCATATGAATGTAAAAATCCTATTGTCCTGTGTTATATTATATGTAAAAGTGTGGGCGTTAATTTTTTGTGATATTTTTCAATTGCTCCCAATTGTTGACCAGAAAGTTGGACAGAGCTATATCCTCTTACAGTACATTCTCGCTAGTTTTCACTGCCAGAGTTTTCATGATAATATTAAAATTTATACCAGCAATTGTCCCTGACTGTGCTTAACAGTAAAACAAGATGTAAAGAACATTTTCAAGAACATATTGTTCATTTAGATGCAAACTACTTGTGCTGAATTTGTTGAAAACCTCTTGCTTTTGCGTTACGCCCACATCACTGCTGTTCCAAAATATTCCAGTTTCAGCATACTTAATTATTATTGTTCCTGGCAAAACTTGCAGAAGAAAGGGATTCTGAGGAGAATTTTATGCTACTTGTGTACAGTATAACAGTTTTCTAAAGCCTAACTGAACTGTGTCAGTTAGCATCCACTGTAAGTATTCAGAAGGAAAAATGAAGCTTCTGAAGCAAAAAGGAAGCTTATAGAAGGTGGAAGCGAGGACAGGGAGCCTGAGAGGAATACACAGACATTGTTCAGGAAGCTAGGGATCAGGTCAGGAAAGCTAAGACTGAGTTAGAATTGAGTGTGGCCAGGGATGTCAAAGATGACAGGAGGGGCTTCTGTAGGTATGTCGCAAACAAAAGATAGACTAGGGATAATGTGGGCCCTCTCCAGAAGCTATCAGGAGAACTGGCTACCCTAGTTTTGGAGAAGATTGAGGTTCTTAATTATTTCTTTGCCTCAGCCTTCACTGGCAAATGCTCTAATCACACCACTCAAGTCCTGGAAGACAAATGCAGGGACTGACAGAATGAAGACCTTAGGCCTACTGTATGAGAGGATCAGGTTCAAGATCATCTTAGGAACACAAGACCATGGGATCTGATGAAAACCATCCACAGGTCCTGGGGGAACTCACAGATGGAGCTGCTAAACCAGTGTCCATCATATTTGAAAAATCATGGCAGTTAGGTGAAGTTCCCTATGACTAGAAAAAGGGAAATATAGCCCCCATTTTCAAGAAAGGGAATATGGAATAGGGAATTACAGACCAGTCAGTCTCACCTCTGTGCCTGGCAAAATCTTGGAGCAGATTCTCCCGGAAAGCATGCTAAGGCACAGGAAGAGCAACAAGGTGGCTGGTGACAGCCAGCGTGGCTTCATGTCGTGCTTTAAGCCCAGGCCGTAAATCAGAACCACGCAGTCTACTTCCCCCCCACCACCACCTTTCTTCCCTCCGCTTCTGGAAGGACGGGGAGGAGAATCGAAAAAATGCAACTCCCACGGGTTGAGATAAGAACAGTTTAATAACTAAGGTATAACACAAATCACTACTGCTACCACCAATAATAATAATGATAAAGGAAATAACAAGGGAAGAGAATACAACCGCTCACCAACCGGTACCTCACCCCCACCCCGCAGTGATCCAGCCCTTCCGGGAGCTCTCAGTTCTACATCCTGGGCATGACGTGCTATGGTATGGAATACCTCTTTGGCTAGTTTGGGTCAGGTGTTCTGTCCCTGCTTCCTCCCACCTTCTCCTCCTCCCTGGCAGAGCATGAGACTCACAAAGTCCTTGGTCAGTCTAAACATCGGTGTTATCAGCCCTGTTCCCAGGCTGAAAGTCAAAAACACAGTGCTGCAACAGCTACTAAGAAGGAGGAAAAATGACTGCTACTGCTGAACCCAGGACACTTCACTAAGGGGAAATCCTGCCTTACAAATTTGGTGGCCTTCTATGATGGGGCTATGGAACTGATGGACAGGGGCAGAGCAGTCAGCGTCATCTACCTGGACTTGTGCAAAGCATTCGACCCTGTCCTGCGTGACATCCTTGTCTCTAAATTGGAGAGACATCAATTTGATAGATGGAACACCCAGTGGATAAAGAACTGGCTGGATGGCCGCACACAAAGTGTTGCGGTCAATGGCTCAGTGTCCAACTGGAGATCAACAACAAGCGGTGTCCCTCAGAGGTCATTGTTGGGACCAGTCTTGTTCAACATCTGTCAGTGACATGGGCAGTGGGATTGAGTGCACCCTCAGCAAGTTTGCCGATGACACCAAGCTGTGTAGTTCGGTTGATACTCTGTATGGAAGCGATGTCATCCAGAGGAACCTTGACACACTTGTGAGGTGGGCCAATGCCAGCCTCATGAAGTTCAACCAAGTGCAAGGTCCTACACCTCAGTCGGAGCAATCCTAGGCATAGCTACAGGCTGGGCAGAGAAGAGATTCAGAGCAGCCCTGCAGAGAAGGACTTGGGGGTGCTGGTTCAGGAGAAACTTATATGAGCCAGCAGTGTGCTGACAGAAACCAACCGTATCCTGGGCTGCATCAAGGGGAGCGTGACCAGCAGGTCGAAGGAGGTGATCCTGCCCCTCTACTCTGCTCTCGGGAGACCTCACTTGGAGTATTGTGTGCAGTTCTGGTGTCCTCAACATAAAAAGGACATGGAACTGTTGGAACAAGTCCAGAGGAGGGCCACAAGGCTGATCAGTGGGCTAAGAAAGGCTAAGAAAGTTAGGACTGTTCAGCTTGGAGAAGAGAAGGCTGCGTGGACACCTTGTAGCAGCCTTCCGGTATCTGAAAGCGGCCTACAAGGATGCTGGGGAGGGGCTTTTCATTAGGAACTGTAGTGATAGGACAAGGAGTAGTGGATTCAAACTTAAACAGGGGAACTTCAGGTTAGATATAAGGAAGAAGTTCTTTCTTATGAGGGCTGTGTGGCACTGGAACAGGTTGCCCAAAGAAGTGGCAAATGCTCCATCCCTGGCAGTACTCAAGGCCAGGTAGGACAAAGCCAAGGGGGACATAGCATCCTGTCCATGGCAGGGGTGTTAGAACTTTATGATCTTAAGGTCCTTTTCAACAGTAACCTGTGATTCTATAACAACATGCTTCATATTGTTATACTTTAAATACAATTGCACTCTCTTTTATAGACTACAGAAGGATTAACAGATGACCTAACAGTTACTGGTAGTCCAAATAATAAGGCTACTTCATATTTAGTTGCATTTCTTTAGTTCACATGCATTACGACACCCAATGTTATACTTGGAACTTAGAAGTATCCGCTTTAAAGTTTAAAGCAACTGTTGGCATAAATCACTGTAAAAATACTTTTGACGTGGAAAGTATTAATCATAACTGGAAGATATTCAAAAACAAATTAAATGCATGTTCCTAAATTTACAATTTTTCAAACAAGTTAGGTAAACAGGTGTTAAAAGGAGAATCTAAGGAAGCAATAAAATTCTATTGAAATATACAAACAAGTATTTTGGAACAGTTTGTGAGATTCTCACTCCTTCTATCCCCAAGTCTTATCTTACTGGTGTTAAAATGTTCTTGACCTTATGCAAGAGAGCTGGAAGTTCATCCATCTGCAGCAGCTATAGAGTTATTCTTCTTGGCTATTGCGAATGTGCATTGGATATTTCCAGTTATTACAGATTGCTCACTTAGAAGCTTTTCTTCTACCCAATGCGAGTAAGGTGATGAGGAATCCCAGCCTTTCCATTTTGGAGAGTGCAGGTTACTGGTGCATTTGACTCTTTTCTCCATCATCCAAAGAAGAACAGGACGTAATGTTATTGAAATCACCCTGTATTGGAAGCTGTCAAGCCTGTGTCCACTGACTGTTTCTGCTGAAAAGCCAAAACAGGGACTTGCATTTTTCAACTTTTCTGTGATCAGTTGATGTGTAGTTCCTAATTTCAGAGGTAAGCGACATGCCATCTTACAGTAACAGCTACCAGATAATTCTGCAGGAGTACAGTTTCAACAGTAAAACTACTGGAAGTAGTTTAGTACACCTAATAAACAGATATGACCATTGTGCTTATACTGCCTTTCTGTAACTGATGCTGTCTATAACTGTTTGCTTCTTATGCACCAACATAATAAGATTTTAGTCAAATTTTGCTTTAGTTTGACTGCTGAAGGAAAGTCTGTATGAATGTTTGTCTATCTCTGTATATACATATATCAAAATAAATATTTAAGATGGTAATGTGAAATATACAACTAAAGAGTTCAGAGATTGGTTGTAGACCCAATCATACATCTCATATTGAAAAAGAATTACTTAGCTGAATTTTTCTCAAAGATATTGTGGCAGCTTTTCATTTGTATTTTCTGCCAGTAACAGACATCAAAATAAGTGCAAAGATATTTTCCTTCCTAAACTGCCAAATTAAAGCATTTGCTGTCTAGTTCCTTCCATTTCACTGCTCTTTCATAGAAACATAAAGTAACCAACTATGTGAACAAGAAAAAAAAAGTCTGATAAATATTTGTTTTGGGCTTTTTTTCAATCAGAACTTCATAGAGATGTTGTGTTGGAAGGAACCTTAAGAGGTCATCTAATCTACCCCCTAGTCTGTAAGGGATCAGTTATACAGAGTGTTACTGAGACATTTGTCTAATGTCCTTAAAAAATAGCTATTACAGGGGTTTCCTCTACCTCACTGAGCAACCTGTTCCTATATTATTTTAATAAAATGGTTTTCCATAATATTTGAATTAAACATTTTTCTGATGCAAATACACTGATTACTTCTTGTCTAGTCAACAGGGAATATGTACAATTCATTACTCATAACAATCATTTATGTTTGACTACTTTTTTGACAACTTCCACTAGACCAGGTTGCTCAAAGCCTGATCCAACCTGGCCTTGAACACTGTCACGGACAGAGCTGCCACATCAACCTTTTCCAGTGCCTCATCACCCTCACAGTAAAGAACTTCTTCCTTGTATCTAATCTAAATTTACCCTTTTTCAGTTCAAAGCCATTCCTCCTTTTCCTATCACTACTTGCCCTTATAAAAAGTCCCTCTCCAGATTACTTGTAGGCCACCTCTAGGCATTAGAAGGCTGCTAGAAGGTTTCCCTGGAGCTTTCTATTCTCCAGGATGAACAGTCCAACTCTCTCTGTCTTCTTTGGAGAAGTGCTCCAACCCTCCGAGCATCTTTGTGGCCCTCCTCTGGACTCAGTCCAACAGGTCCATGTCCTTCTTATGTTGGGGGCCCCAGAGATGAATGCAGTACTCCAGGTGTCTCACAAGAGTGGAGTGGAGGGGGTATCTTTAACAAATATGAACCTTTGCCAGTGAATTTGATATCATATTATTTGCATATATATATTAATATATTGAGCGGGAGAGAGACACTAAAGCTTCTAAGTGAGCAATCTGTAATAACTGTATTCAGGTAATATATTTCACAATTTCATAAATTATGAAGCATAGATGATATATATTTATACAGTTAATATCTTTGACTTTCCACTTGCTGTATATGTATTTATGATACTACAGTATCAAAATTATGAACCAGCTAAGAATACAAAACCTCATTTTCTATCAAGAAAGAGCTCCTGTGGTTTTGGGATAGTCTCATTCTGCCTAGTGACCAGGATATGAATGTGTCAGCTTCAGGCTAATCATTTCATAGTCAAGCATTGTCTTTTTGTGTATACAAAGACACACACATAAAAAAATAAAAAATCACAAACCACTCCTGCTTCTGAGATTTTAAAACAGAAAAAGAGAAATACCATTAAAAATATGTGCTTTGGTTTAGTTCAGATTTTTTTACCAATGAACTTTGGGAAGGTTAACTTTTTTTTCCCTGAACAGTTCACCCAACCGTCATCAAAATGAGTTGTAATGAAAAGAAATGTAATATCAAAAAAAAAAAAAAAAAAGAAAAAGCTTTGAAAGACCTCACAGTTCTGAAACTTTTGATCCAACACATGTTGTCCACAGACCTTCTTAAAGAGATTTCCAAAAGGGAAAATATATCCTTCCAAATACAAATCTGGAAAAAAAAGATCAGAAGGAGAGAAAGCACTCATAAAAACTGGAACATATGGGTCATTTTCCCACAATCCGATATATTTTCAAAGTCTACTACTCCTCTGCTGGCTTCTAGTTTTTATATTCTTTGGTATTTCATAGCAATTTATTTTTCTTGTCTCATGTTAAATATAGGGTTCCATGTCTTAACAAATGAAAAAGTTGTAAGATTTCATCACTGGTACTACTCCATACTCATCGTTTGTATAGGATTAACATGCTCAGAAGCACAGAGATACTGAGCTACAGCTTCATCCTCCATAAAAGACAGCACATTTTTATTCAGGAAAGAACTAGTATCAAAGTACTTTCTAGTTCTTTGCATGTGCTTGTTTAAAGAAACGTTTTCTCTCTTTCCTTTTCCCTATATGCCCCTTCTGCTCACCAACCTAAGAGAAAGTATTGCTTTGATTAACTTTTGTCTGTACTGTTGTAAGACTTATATTCTCTAACAGATATATTTGGACTCAAATTTGTAAAATTTTTATAGAACATTGTGTAATGATCCGATCAGTACAATATAATAGTATTGTTGCAAGCAATTATTTATTTTTCTTTTTTGTATTTAGTGCTGTGGCCTGAATTTACAAATGCTATTCTTGATATGTATTTGCATAGAATGAAAAAAATTCTGATAGTTAAAAATAATGGCCTTGTCAAAAAACTTGCTCAGTCCTCATTCAATCTTATCCTTTGAAACCATTTTAAAGTGTCACAAAGTTGAAAAAGGATCTCAGACAAGAGCGAATGACAGGCAGCAGTTGAATACCTGGGGATCTGCTATATTCCAATACCAACACATTGGCTTAATGAAAAATTGAATAAATTACTATTTATTGATTTTTTTGCTAGTTATAAATTAATGGCAGAGTCTGTAATGAGATCATGTCGTTATAATAAGATCATAAGTGAAACCAGTCCATGAATTGTTATTACTGTTATGAATTGTTAAGAATGCATCCATATTTTCATTTTAATTGACTTTTTTTCTAGACTGTAACAACTAAAAGCGCCTTCCTGTGAAAATGCTTGAGCTGTATTTTGTGCCCATTTCAATAGGTACATCCATGTTTTCTACTGCCTGCACTTTACCTTGTGTCAGGTGGTTAATAAAAGAATAACAGAAAAGTAGAAATTTCCTGTATTCTAGAAGTCAGATTGCAAAGGACAATAGCTGAGATGGGGATTTAAGTGTAGTCTGTCGATTGGTGATGACAAAGAACAATATTAAGACATTCTTCTTTAGACACATTGCTTTAAAAGAAAGCGTTTCATCCTGGAGGGAGCTCTGTGTTGAGTACATTATGGTCTGGATGACTGAACCACATATCCATGCCTGAGTCCTGATGCTGCCCCTTCAAAACCCGCAGACAGGAGATCAGTGCCTATCATCCAGATCAGGCTTCTGAGCACAGAGTACTCAAAAGTCAGGGTAACAGTGAAGGTCTCAGGGTTGATATAGTACTTAAATCTATGCAGTTTGGATCATATCCTGACGCATTGTCGTATGAACTGGTGGGCAAAGATAAACTTAACAGGAAGAAGCCTAGCTAGAACCAGTTTTTGGAAAACAGTTAACTGCATATGTTTCCTAAAGAAAGGAAGTATAAAGCTGGTAGCTTTATACTGAGCGTCTGAGGTACAATTTGAGAGGTTGTTTGAATGGCATGACAGAAACATGACAAAAATAATTTTTGAATATGTACTACAGACTAGAAGGGAGCGTGTCCATTTCAATATATTGCCTGGAAGCTTCTTAAGGAATCTGAAGGAGGTACGTGTAAACACTTGAAGTGTCAATTTCTGACTACCAGAGAGCTTCCATGTTAATTTTATCACCCTCTGTACGTGATTACTAAGATTGAAAAATGGTAATGCATAATCTTAAATACAGCTAGGCAAAATGTGGCTGACTTGCTACGTTTTACTCATATTTTAAACAGCAAGTTTAAATGAGTTAACAAAAAAACATCTCATTTTGTAAAATTAAGGTCCAGAATTTAAAGGGCCTAAGATGCTTTGGTTTGATGATATCTATAGTATTCTGAAATATTTATAGAACCTAGACACAAAAAAGATGCACTTAGAATTGCACATCAGTCTTCACTCAGAAGTGCTTTATTTTGTCTAAGTCACACCCTGAACATAATTGTAATGTAGCATTTGAAGTTAATTATACTGTGTCTAGGAAACACCCTGGATTTTATTGCAAGGCTGAATATGCCAAAAGTTTGGATACTTCCGCTGCCAGCACCTAGTGTCACAGTAGGAAAGTCCAGCTTCCAGTAAAACAGGATAAAACAAGAATTTTTATAGACACAGTGAAAATATACATATATTCATGAATCAGTGGAATGAGTCACAAGAAACATGTTTTCATTTGAGAGGAAGCAATTTTAACCTATCTTACTGAGTCTTAGATAGGTCAGTCATATTATTTTATTGTAACTAGTTTTATGACACTGTTTTTCTACTTCTCTGTTACCTACCCTGTTGAATGAAGATCATGGCATTCTCAGAGTTGCTTTTGATCTGGAAAACTCACATCTGAGATAGCAAAGTGCTTAGGGGACTACTTTCAGCTCAAAGAAAAATAATTTTCTTCAGCAGGAGAAACAAAACAGTATAAAACAGAAAAAGAGTTCTTACAGAACAGGTATAACACTAGAAGGTATAGGTTTCAGAATTAGAAAATTATGTCTGATGCCCACCTTTTCTAACTGCTGCTTAAGATAGTCACCAGTGTGACCACTTTTCAATGAAATAGAGAATGAGATGACTAAGACCCTAATATGCTCTGGAAATTTAGGACTCGTATTTTTTTTTCCCAAAAAACTCTGGTGTGCTCCTGAGTCTTAGTGTGACTCCCTAAAAAAAAAAAAGCACTGCAAGGATCTGATTCTCGTCTTACTTTATGTACTCTCACTCATACATTTTGCAGTGTACTAAGCTGATAGAAAAGTAATTCGATTCATAAATAGAATTGGCAATTTTGAGTATCACAGGAGAAGGAATATGTTCCTCAGGTAAACTTGTATCTTACATAAAATAACCCAATTCTATTAAAAACCAAAAAGGAACTGCAAATTACATTACTAAATTCCTAGGGTTGATTTCTCTTACCTTTTTGCACATACATACAAAATGTGTAAAATAATCCTCCCTAGCATTTGCTTAGCTTAGATTTGGTGAATACCAGCAACAGGAATTTTATTACTTTGGTGCATAAGTAATTGCTGTCGTGAAAAGTCCTGATTTTTCAAAAACAAATGGTGCATAAAAGCACATAAAAGCTCAGTTAATATGTCTGAACTTGTCCAAGAACATGGCCCAGCTCAACCAATGGAACTAGTTTTTTATTCAGCAGAGACCTCTTAAATTCATTGCCTCACTGCACAGTAAATCTGTTCTTTTAGCACGTTTTTCTTTTAGCAAGTAGTCAATTAAGGGGGGGACAGGTGTCCTCATGATATATATCTTTACAATGAAGTGTATGTTCTTGCATTTCAGTTATCTTTAAATTTTTTCATATATTATTTAAAGATATATCTTAACTAAGTTTATGATTTCTTAGAGTAACATGATTATATTTTTTAAGCATATAAAGGGTGAGGCGGACATACCTGTATTAGTATGTATCTTTCTTTTCACGTTCTCAATTCTATATATTTTAACAAGGGAAAAAATATACCCCCTTCTGTTTGTAATTCTCACCCTTTACTCTTCCATTAACTGCTATACCCACTTCAACTTGATATGGATAAATAAAGGAACACCATAAGATTATCATTTAGAAATTTAAGGTAGGTGGCAAGTAGAACATTTAAAATGTACAAGCTAATCTTCAATGTCAGAGGAATTGCTTAGCCTACATGTCAAAAACAACATTGTATTTGGGTTGATATTTGTATTTGGGGTGTATTTGGGGTGTATTTGGGTATTTGGTGTATTTGGGTGTGACAAAATACATTGTATTTGCGGTGTATTTGGGGTGACAAAATACAAACAGACCTGTAACGTTTACTGATTAATTTTTGACTTCTGAGTCTTACAGTGATGACACTCATTGCTGTAAAAAAAAAAAAAAGACAACAGATTCTTTCATCAAGTGTATGCCATAGAAACCTATTTTCTAATTAAATTCCCTACAATTTAGTGTTCATAGAAACCAAATAATTGAAATATTAGATGATTCTGAAATGTAAAGCTTATGTCTAATGTAGGCATTAAAATGCTGTTATAAACAACCATTCTATTCTTAATTGAATTTTCAAAAATCTCCATTATTTAAAAATAATAAATGTACTAATGGAGTTTGATAAGATTACTGTAACTGAACACTGCTATAAACTCCAAATACTAGGAACACTGCATACACTGCAGATGAATTAGCTGTTCTTAAATTAAGGAGTATTACAGTCAGTAATGGTGTGACATTCTTTTTTATGGCCATGGCTTGGGTTATAATGTGACAGAAAAAAAATGTAATGTTTCCAAAATGACAGTTTTTAGATTTGTGTTGCCTGAGGTAGTTCAGCTGAACAATAAACTATAATTTGATTGATGGAAAATTGAAGTGGTTCATCTAACTTGCCAGGCTGTCTTACCCAAGGCTTTGGTTTTGCATGTATGATGATGTATCACAGTTTTAGAGATAATGTTGTTTGTATTATACAGGAGATTTTTTTACACATAAAAATGAAGACTTCATTACCCAGTAAAGATCACAATATGCTATGGATTAGCAAGGAATCAGATTGGTTTGAGAATGGATTTGTACATCAAAATGTGCTCTCCTTGAGAAACCAAATGATAAATAACATATAGAACCAGAGTGTGTTTATTTTTATGAGCAAATCAGCCATATCACCAGTTATGAAATTATTAACTTAAAGGAAGGATGACATCTGCACCCAAAAGGAACAATCAGAGAGTGGTAGCTTTTCTTTTATCCAGAATTCATCCTGCAAAATTACAAGCTGATCAGCAGAAATCTTTTAGAAAGAGCAATATCATTTTATAGGTGTATTATACTCCTATATAAGGAGGAAAAGAAAGAAAAATAAATGGTAATATAATAAAGATGTTATTAAATACACTTTGGTAACATTTATGTAGAGTTTGAAGGGGTTAATTACTAATGAAGTATGTGTAAAGCAATAGCTTCAGAAAAAAATGTTTTTGTTTTTTTTTTTATCATCTCTGAGGACAATTTTAAATTGTTTAAATCATTCAGTCACCAGCTATTTTTTTCCCATAAATATTTTACATGAAGCAGGATGTTTGTCCTCTGTTCTTCCATCATCAAACTACTAAGACCAGCCATCTCTAGACAGGTAAAAATAAAGCATGGCATAATTTCAGCTGCTAAAGGAAACACTATTTGAAAGTATCATATACCTGGGAGTATGATTATAATGTCTTGTTTTGATTTCTTTTTTTCCTTCCTTTTCACTTGAAAGGAAAGGCCAGCTGTTGAGCCATTTTGAACAAGGGTCTTTCTTGCTCTTTCTCTTCCTCCCCAAGTACATGAAATAGCTAATATTGGCTTTCCAAGTGAAACTGTAACACTTGAACTTGAATAAACAGGCATATTAGATCTCTCTCTGCTATTTATTACCCTGCCAAACACTAAACAAGGCTATGATCAAACAAAACTGTGGTAATCCAGTCTTCTGGGAGATTTAATTGGCATACTACACTATTTTTTCTACAAAATGCCCTGAATTACAAACGCTTGAAAGTTGGGGCTTAATCTGCAGATGAAGCTTCTTATTATTACGCATAAATGTGGGAGAATTGTATTTGAGACTATCCTTGAAGTAACAGAAAATCTGTCTGTAATGAGATTTCCAAAATTACTGTAGGGAATTCTCTACAGTGGAAGTGCTTTCTTCTTGGATCATTAGATTGCCATAAGTCTTAATTTTCCAGGCATTTTACTCCTTCTCCCTCTGTGTCATGCTTTTTATCAGGGTTCAAATCTGGAAATACCCTTCCTTGTCTTTTCAAAACTGCAGTTTCAGTTTTACTGAACCATGCATTCAAGAAGATGAATAGAGACAATGCATCAACAGTAGGATTGGTCTTTCACTGTTAGAAAAACAAACAAAACAAAACAAAAAGGGGTCAAAAGACAGCTTTTCTGTATTTTGCAAAGTAAACCAAAGACTAAAGGAGAAGGAGCTGCAAGATTGAAACTGCTTTTATTTAAGGAATATGGACAGAAATCTAATGGAAAGAAAATCAGCCAGAAATATAGGACTGGAGAACACACTTTGTGTCTTCTATTCAAATTCACACACAACATGTCATATAATTCCTTTTACAAGGTAATTGAGCTCTATCTAAAAACCATTTTGGTCAATTTTTACTGCAAGTCTGTTTAGGAGGCCATCAGAGTCTTACTGCTTGGTAGAGCAGTGAGTTGGCAATGTCCTTCCAGTTTCCAGAAAAAATGTAGTGCTTGACAACTTATTTCCAGTTCCTCAGCTGGGAATAATCAATACAATGTTTCCTCTGAAGTAGCTCTTCTTTTATCCTAGTATTACTAATGGTTTATTGACAGACATATGTATTTGGGGAAATTATCTGAGGAAAACAACTGAAGAAGGGTTGATGAGAGGAGTATTAGTTGACGACCACGGGATCACCACTGTTTTGGAGCCATGAAAAGGCAAATTTACAAATTGAGGGGCCAGAGCCAGCAACAGGTAACTATTCATAACAGTATAGCCTGGCAATGCTACAGTTTTTGTTGCCATCATTCAAGCATTAAATGAAACTAAAAGTATACTAAAGGAAGCAAAAACACAGGAAAGCCAGCAGGGATTATATGCTTTTCCCGAAACAACCAGAAAGGGGGAAAAGAGAGTTAAACTAAAGGACAATATTGGTCCAAGTAATACTAGTGTGAAATTAGAGACGAGTGTCTTCATGGTGGGAAAAAAAAAGGAAGTTCTGAACTGGTTGGTAACAGAAAATCTTGAACTGTCTTCCACTTGGAGCAGTGGAGTGAAAACTGACCTGCTTCTAATACACTTCAGACAATACATCTGACAAACTTTGTCCCATCTTGACTTTAAAATATTGTCTTGTTTCCATATTTTCCCATTATTTTATGCCTCTGATTACACAGTTTTTGAGGTGATTATGCATGCATTATCCCCTTTTTGGAAGATCTTTCCTCTTTATCTGTGACAGAGATTCGTTTTAGACACTTTTAACTGGGAAAATCTTCAGGCCTCAAGTTCTTGAGCTCAGGTTAATCATATTCAAGGTTTTCAACTTAACTGACTTTCCTACTCACTTCCTGTATCAAAATAGATCCTTCTAAAATCCCAGACCTTACCTACTGTCCTACTTCTGTACATATTCACTTTAATTTAAATTGAATCAACTTTTTAATTAACCTACTGTTAATTAATTACTTAAAGTTATTTTCTCCAAACATAGTTCTGGGAAATACTTGATTAAGAAACACGACAGCTAAACACATCTAGGAATACAGAGTTCCTTTGGCTATTAGTTGCATTTGTTCTCCAACATATACCCTGAGAATTAAAATTTCTCAGTGTCGTAACTGTTGAGAATAGTGTTTCTCTCCTTTAATTTTACAGATAACTCTATCCACAGACACATGCATATCTGATTCCCTGCTTGCAGACAAGACTTCTATCAATAACTACCCCAGTGGGCTTTCATCAGCCTTTCAACAAGTGACTTTGGCCCTAGAAGATCTTTTTTTAATATATACCTATTCCTTCTTTCTTTTTACTTTATATTTTATCATATGCAGTGTTTTTTTCTGCTGTTTTTCTCCTTTTTCTCTGAACTTTTTGATAAGCCCAAACCTGTATTTAATACCTGTTTTCTTCTCCAGGGAACGGATCAACCAAGTTTCTTCTGTCACCAAATATCTGATTCTTCTCCTCTCCTGCCAGTTCAGGATTCTCTACTTCACTGTACAGGCTCCTGGACTTGAGACTGCTTTAAAACCCATTAAAAAGTTTTCTGTAAAATTAACTAAAAAAAAGTCAACAGGCCTGTGTAGTAATTCAACTGCCATGGTACCTCAGTGTTTCACTAACATGCACAAAATTTGAGATAGGAAGGTAGTAGCATCCAAAATTTTCAGATACTGACAACCAAGGCAGATTGATTAAATGTTTATCTAAGGTCATATTGGAAACTCATATAGCAGTATAAAAATATTTACTGCAGTTTTCTTGTGTCGCCAGTCCGATGTCTTAACCAGAATGCCTACCTGCCCCCCATCGGCCTGCAAAACACAATATAGAAATACTGTGAGACTTTTCAAATGGCAATAGGATAAGAAGACCCTCAATATGCAGTGGCCTGTCAAACTCTGTGACAGTTCACCCTTCACTTTTTCCCAGTAGTTATTGTCACAGCCATCTGTATGTTTAAAACATAGTTTGTAGAATATGCAACCAAGCATCTGATCCTTAATGTACA
Organism: Psittacula echo; assembly: GCF_963264785.1. Taxonomy (NCBI): domain Eukaryota; kingdom Metazoa; phylum Chordata; class Aves; order Psittaciformes; family Psittacidae; genus Psittacula; species Psittacula echo. The sequence continues at coordinate 129,263,637 of NC_137737.1, forward strand.
CATCCAAATTCTTTGAACTCCTTGAACATTAGAGAAAAGCAACCATTTGTGACTTTTTAATTGGTGTCAGTTGGCTGAATCATTGTTTCTATATGACATATGTTAAAAGGACTGTTCCTGCTGAAGGTAGGTGCATAGAATGTCACTTTACATTTTTTGCAAGTAGCCAGTATCTCATCAGTTTTGCATAGCACATCATTAGCAACATCAGACAGTGTGACAGTATATTGTGCCTAAATATGAAATGCTGATTCCTAGCTGAAAATTATTATTTTTTTAGGTAGGAAAGCAGGTTTTGTATCATAACATGGGTTCCTGAACCAAAGTGATTCTGTGGTCTGTCACAAAATTACAAGGTGACAGATTCCTCAGGGGAATCTTATACATTTATTCACATTACCAACACATAGCAAACAGTTTCTCTCTCATTTATTTTGGCCCAAGGTCCTCTTAATCCTGTATGAGTGCTAGCAGGCTATTTCCAAGAACAGTATATAGAAACAGATTTTGTTTTAAAGATTTCTTTTCAAGTCCTAAATTTCCATGCCTTCTTTATAGTTGATTGAAGAACATAAAGTTATGTTAGTTCTTATTTGTATTTTTAAATTTTATAAATTTTTAAAAGAGGTATAGGTATGATTCATACTATTTCTACTTTTCTCTGCCCTCAGACGCTGAGAATATGTGCTCTGCCACTCCTATTAATTTGAAGAATAAGAACAGATTCCTTGATTTTAAGATCAGGTGAGTCTATTTATCCTCACGGAAGAAGACATGATATGAAATCCTGAATTCAGTAAAAGCTCTAGAAGTAACTTCTGCAGAGCTGGGATCTTTCCTATTGTTCTATATATAACATTCTATCTTAAATATGCAGGAGATTCCTACATACATCTCAGTCTTTAAATTCAACTTTTCTATATCACAACTCACTTTCTGGTACTGGATGACTTTGCACCAAGACACATACTTGCAACCATTAGAAAAGTATTTGCATAATACAGTAAATATTCAGATTGAAAATTCCACAAACTCAACAGCAGGCATAGACTGAAAATCTTATCATAAATAAAATGACAACTTCTATCATTTATACATAACATAAGAGGGCATGCAGGCATATAGACTTAAAATTCCTACCCATAAAGAACTTATAAACTAAAATAAATTTATGCAAATCTTAATTATAAACATATCTCTTAGTTTACAGGATTGTAATTGCAGATTCTGTATTTTAAAGCAAGAAAGGATCAAGGCAACATACCTCTTTCTCTGCATTTAAAAACACAGGTGACTTCTATATCAAGCAAAAATTTGGGAATAGGGAAATACTAGCATTTTAAAAAAATAAGTCAGCAGACGGTGATATCCAAGTAGAATTTGTAGAAGTAGGATTGATTACCTCATGACATCTTACAGCTGTAACTAAGACTCTTTAAGGTGGTTTTCACTAAATATAAATTATGAAACTGACCTAACACTAACTGCAGTGTCAAAGATCTAATAACCTTTCTGAAGGATCTGATGGTTAAACCGAATTGCATTAAACCAAACTCAGAGTCGGAATGTGATAATTTGTAACAAAGTTCCAGTTATTTTGAGAGATCAAAAGTACTAAGAGCCTTCTCAGAGAGCAACATCCTTGATTACTTTCAGTATATAAATGCTGGTGTGAAACATAAACAAAGACCTTTCACAGGAATGATGAGTTTGAAAAACAAATGACATTGCAAGGTGCTCTGCCCCACTAGAAAACTGAAGAACAAAGGAAAGTTTTTATATAAATCAATTTTCATTTTCTGATGCTTAAACACATTTGTAAATGTGCAGTCAGAAAACCTAGGAAAAGCTAGTCTAACACACAGTATGGAGAAGCCAAAGCTGCAAGCTACCAGCTTTGGAATGCCTCAAAACGTACTCTGATCAAACGCATGTCTTCTTCAAGATATACTCTAAAGAAAGTTACATTGAAAGAAAAAAAAAATCAAACATTTAAAAACACAAGGAAAACCCCTGGAGCGTCTCCCTTTAATACATTTGTGTGTTTCTTCAGACTTGATTGATTTTTAAATTTCTTATTTCTCTCCCCCTAGTCTGCCACTGCTGAGGCAATTATCACAGGACTGTCCCTCTGCAGATGTTGGAAGGACTGCCTTTGACCCATTGGTGCATTTATGCACTCTAGCCTCCCTAGATTGGAAAGTAGAGAGCTTGCCAAGTTACCCAGACATCTGGAGGGGTTTGGGCTCCTATTTGCTTGAACAAAGCATGAAGATGACTGTAATGAAAGGAGTCTGTCACAGTGAAAATCTCTTTGGAAATGGAATTCACGATCACTCTCTTCAGCAAAAGCATATAATATCTCTTAGGCTAGCCGACTGGCTTCCCTGCTATATCCCAATGGAGCCATTCTCCCTCTTCTCATGTCATTATCCACTGCTTCCAATGCTCTGCCCAGTTGTTGTAGTGCCAGGTGAGGTCTTCCTTAGCCTGGCAGACATCATTATAAATGAAGGAAGATAGAGCACAGCCTATACTACCTTGGGTTGTTTGTTTGTACAGCATTTGTGAAGAACATTTAGGATTAAATGAGCACTCCTAGCCCATGGGCACTGACAGAACAGAAAACCAGAATGAGTTACTGGGCAGATATGTTTTTCCTGTGTGACTGGAATCTTTTGCATAGATTGAAAGTATGGTATGGGAAGTCAGAAAGCACATCATTACACTAGGAGTATGTGAAAACTGAGAATGCTAATGTGAGACAGTGAGTAAGGTTCAATCTCAGGAATGTTTCCTGCCTATGTCCTTGTTTTTTCTTCCGTCATTAACATTTCAGTGTTGTTCTTAATCATCTTGATTCTCCTCTGCCATACAAACATACAAACTCCTCTCCACTACAAACAGGTTCTGTGAAGTTTTGCCACTGCTTGTGACTGGATGTCCAAAGAGACTCAGCTTAGTTCTTAGAGCGGGTCCCAAAGAGCCTGGGAACCAAGGAAAGTCATGCTCCTCTCCATCTGACCTTAGTAAATAGGGGTACACAGTCAAGCTACCGAACTGACTCACAGTCAAGTGTCAATACCTTATTGCCAAATGGTGATAGCTGACTCTTCTAGGGAAAGGTAGTGTGCATCTGTGGGATTACTGTTATATTGAACTGATTTGTGGTTTTCTCAGCTGGGCTGTGGTCATGCACCAAATGAAAACAGCTCATAGCTGTGAATGGTTAAGTCCTGTCTTCCCTGGATATATCCTTGGGCCCTGTTACAGCCTTCCTTCATGTCCTCTATCTTAATCTGGTACTAATCACTGACTGTCTACAACTGTGTTGCATCAAAAAGAGAGTGATTTACGGATTCACTTGAAGGAAGAAACAAATAGGGTGGTCAAAGACATCATTTTTAGCACAGTGATTGGTTGCACTGCTGTAGCGGCAGAATCTGAAAGACCTGCGTAAGTGTTCAACCCTATCTTCATATGTGAAGATGTTTCTTACAGTTGAAAAAACCCCCACAATATTTTGACCACGTTAAAATTATTTTTGCATCCTGTGAATCCTTACCAACATTATTAATAGCAAATAAGAAAGAAGGGACTAAAACTAAAGATAAATGAGGCTTTATTTAATTTATTCATGACCGTAGAATGACAGCAGACATCATCTCTTGAAAGAACATTAGTTATAGATTCCTTATAGAATTAAGGAAAGGCTAAAAATTGTTCTCGTACATTAATCTTTTGTGAAAAGATCTAAGCTGTGAGAATTGTTGTTCTGATGTGCTGGGACTGTTGGACTTAATTATGTATATATGGCTTGGATGGTGCCATGAGGTGGATTGGAAATGTCTAGGAAGATTATAACTGACAATCTTTTAATGACCATCCAATATTTAAGAAGTCTAAGAGAGCCATCAGATTATTTTCTTTTATGAAATTTGTTTTATCTTTGACAGGTTATTTTCACTTTTTCTTACAGTAATACAAAAAACACAATTCACTGTCCAAATGCTATTCCAAATAATCTTGCTACAGCAAAGCAAATAGCTGTAAATTACATTACAAAACTTTTTTTACTTCTTATACCCATAAGAAGTCAAAAACAGTGAAGACATTAGGTCCATCCCATAAGATGTAGTTACATAGTGCTTCCCTTTCATATGACTGTTACCTCGAAGGCTTTACTGCTGAGTTTAGCCCCAGCTTGTCTGGAGCACAACATTGACAGAACTTGGCACCACTGTCCTCTGAACTTCCTCAATAGATAGATACAACTTGAAGTCAGAAATAATTTTCTCTACTACAGTATCTTTTTGTTTTCCCAATTAAATCCATTATGAATTTTACCTCCATTTCACACTATGCCCACATATAGTAAAGAAAATTCCTGTCCTTGCTAAAGCTTGCTTGTCTTAAAACTGTACAGTCTCTGCTTCCTCTATCTCTCTGGAAGTTGTATGGCATAGATAATATTGTTGACCTGTTTAATGTTGTTAAATGGTCCCTCCTAGTCTGTTTACAGTTTTCCTCCCAAGCTGGGATTAGAACTATGACCCTTTGACCCACCTCATATGTCTAAGCCTTAACTTGTCAATCATACCAGATTTTCTGCTTTTGCTGTATTTCAGCAAGGTTATTATGGTGTGCTAAGGCCATAAACCCACTTACTCTCTTGTGGAAGTCCAGCACATACGGTACTACTGACTCGTCTGGTGCTTCCAGCATGATTTTCTGCTTGTCCCTCACAAGATCAAGGAGCTCTCTCACCCTCCTGCAAACAAGAGCATGTAAGGCATAAGCCCCATGGTCTCTTCTGAGACCCCTTGACATGCAAGCAGAGATTGCTATAGCTATTTGTCTTTTTATCCCTACTTTTGGCTTCATAGGTCTCAATGTGACTTTGGCTGTCCAAGTAGATCCTTACAAACTTCCTCCCCCTTCTCTTGTCCTCACATTGCTACTAATGATATAGGAAGATCTAAAAACTTTAGTCTCAAAATCATTTTCAGAGTACTTTGAGATTACTCAAAAACATTTGTGTTTTTTTTGTACATTTCCTCATTAATTTTCTTCTTATCATCATTCAGTCTCAAAGGGCCATCCCATCAGATGACTCTATAATTCAGAATGAACTTAAGAAGATATCAAACATTTTGTTTTGAAATACGATAAAAATGATTGAACAAAACAGCACCTAATATTATCTGTGATGAAAAATAGCCTCCTGTAGCAGGTGGCTGAGCTGCGGGATGCTGTTAATAGGCTGCAAGATGTCAGAGAAGCTGAGAGGAAGCAGGACTGCTTGCTCCAGGCCCAAACTGTGCAGGGCCCTCAAGCATCCCCTGAAGTTCATGGGGGAGTGGAAGAGGCTGTCAACCCAGGAAGCTGGGAAATAGTAACAACAAAAAAACAACAAAAAAAAGAGGAAGAGGACAACTGAAAACAACGGGCTTCCTCCTGTTGTCCCCACCCAGAACCGCTTTGCTGTCCTCCAGGGGGCTAAGAAGGAAAGGCACTTGCACCAGAAACAACCGGCTGGTGCACAGGTAAAGAAGATCACTACTGGTGCTGTCAGGAAAAAGAGGCGGGTCATAGTGGTAGGGGACTCAACTTTGAAAGGGACAGAAGCACTCATCTGTCGGCCTAACCCGGTCTTGAGGGAGGTGTGTTGCCTACCTGGGGCACAGATCAGGGATTTTGCAGAGAGGCTGCCTGCTCTAGTGAGTCCCACAGACTATTACCCACTTCTGGTGATCCATGTGGGTGCTAGCGATGTTGATAGGAGTAGCCTGGAGAACATAAAGAAGGACTACAGAGCCCTGGGAGAGGTGGTTAGGGGCTCTGGAGCTCAGATTGTCTTTTCATCAATTCACCAGGATACAGGGGAGGACCTGAAAAAAACCTAGGAGGACTGGCCAAGTTAATAAATGGTTAAAAGGGTGGTGTCATAGTCAGGGGTTTGGGTGTCTTGAACATGGGGCCCAAGTTAGTAGGCCAGGTCTACTGGGGGCTGGTGGAGCTGATCTGGCAAAGAAGAGGAAGAGTGGTTTTGGTAGGAGGCTTGCCAGGCTGGTCAAGGTTTCTTTAAACTAGATGTGTTGGGGGAGGGGGGTATCATTCCATCCCATCACACCCAGTCAGTTGTCAGCACCTATAATAAATGCTCGGAGCGATGCAGATATATTCCAGCTGCTCCAGCCAATGAGCCGGCTTCATTTGGAGCTCAGCTCAGATGCCTCTATACAAACGCCCGTAGCATGGGGAACAAACAAGAGGAATTAGAGATGTGTGCGCGACTACGGGAGTATGATATAGTAGGCATCACAGAAACATGGTGGGATGGCTCCTATGACTGGAGTGTTGGAATGGAAGGTTACAGACTCTTTAGAAAAGACAGGTCTGGCAGGCGGGGAGGGGGAGTTGTTATTTATGTTAAAGATAGGCTGGAGACTATGGAACTCTGGGGATGGGGGACTACAACCACACTGGCATCTGTTGGAGTGAAGGTACGGCCTGGCACAAGCAATCCAAGAGGTTCCCTGATTGTGTGGAAGACCACTTCCTTCTACAAGTAATAGAGGAGCCAACAAGGAGAGGTGCCATGCTTGACCTTGTGTTCATCAACAGGGAAGGGTTGGTTGGAAATGTGATGCTCCAGGGCAGCCTGGGTTGTAGCGATCATAAGATGGTTAACTTTGAGATCCTAAGGACAGTAAGGTGCAGTAAGCTCACTGCCCTGGACTTCAAGAGAGCAGACTTTGGCCTCTTCAGGAACCTGCTTAGTAAGGTTCCATGGGATACAGCCCTAGAGGGCAGGGGGGCCCAAGACTCTTGGTTGATATTCAAGGATCACCTGCTCCAAGCTCAGGAGTGTTGCATCCCAACTAGAAGGAAGTGCAGCAGGAGGGCCGGGAGACCTCCTTGGATGGATAAGGAGCTGCTGAGGAAAATTCAAAGGAAAAAAGAGGCTTATAGAAGGTGGAAGCAGGGACAGGCGGCCTGGGAAGAATACAGGGATGTTGGCTGGGAAGCTAGGGACCAGGTGAGGAAAGCTAAGCCCCAGTTAGAATTGAACTTAGCTAGGGATGTTAAGGATAGCAGGAAGGGATTCTATAGGTATGAATAAAAGACAGTCTAGGGACAACGTAAGCCCTCTCCGGAAGCCATCAGGAGAGCTGGCTACCCAGGATTTGGAGAAGGCTGATGTTCTTAATGACTTCTTTGCCTCGGTCTTCACTGGCAAAGGCTCTGACCACACCACCCAAGTCTTGGAAGGCGGATGCAGGGACTGTAAGAATGAAGACCCTAGGTCCACTGTAGGAGAGGATCTGGTTCAAGACCATCTTAAAAACCTAAACGTACACAAGTCCATGGGACCTGACGAAATCCATCTGCGGGTCCTGAAGGAGCTGGCAAATGAAGTTGCTAAGACACTGGCCATCATATTTGAAAAATCATGGCAGTCAGGTGAAGTTCCTGACAACTGGAAGAAGGGAAATATAACCCCCATTTTCAAGAAAGGAAAAATAGATTATCCGGGGAATTACACACCAGTCTCACCTCTGTGCCTGGCAAAATCCTGGAGCAGATTCTCCTAGAAGGCATGCTAAGGCACATGAAAAACAACAAGGTGGTTGGTGACAGCCAGCATGGATTCACTGAGGGGAAATCCTGCCTGACCAATTTGGTGGCTTTCTATGATGGGGCTACGAAACTGATGGACAGGGGCAGAGCAGTTGACGTCATCTACCTGGACTTGTGCAAAGCGTTCGACACTGTCCCACATGACATCCTTGTCTCTAAATTGGAGAGAGATCAATTTGATGGGTGGACCACTCAGTGGATAAAGAACTGGCTGGACGGCCGCACGCAAAGAGCTGTGGTCAGGGGCTCAATGTCTGGCTGGAGACCGGTAACGAGTGGTGTCCCTCAGGGATCGGTGTTGGGACCAGTCTTGTTCAACATCTGTGTCGGTGACATGGACAGTGGGATTGAGTGCGCCCTCAGCAAGTTTGCCGATGACACCAAGCTGTGTGGTTCGGTTGATACGCCAGAGGGAAGGGATGCCATCCAGAGGGACCTTGACACACTTGTGAGGTGGGCTGATGCCAACCTTATGAAGTTTAACCATGTCAAGTGCAAGGTCCTACACCTGGGTCAGAGCAATCCCAGGCACGGCTATAGGTTGGGCAGAGAAGAGATTCAGAGCAGCCCTGCGGAGAAGGACTTGGGGGTGTTGGTCGATGAAAAATGAACATGAGCCGGCTTCAGTGTGCGCTCACAGCCCAGAAAGCCAAGTGTATCCTGGGCTGCATCAAGAGGACTGTGACCAGCAGGTTGAAGGAGGTGATCCTGCCCCTCTACTCTGCTCTCGGGAGACCTCACTTGGGGTATTGTGTGCAGTTCTGGTGTCCTCAACATAAAAAGGACATGGAACTGTTGGAACAAGTCCAGAGGAGGGCCACGAGGATGATCAGGGGACTGGAGCACCTCCCGTATGGAGACAGGCTGAGAAAATTGGGGCTGTTCAGCCTGGAGAAGAGAAGGCTGAGTGGAGACCTCCTAGCAGCCTTCCAGTATCTGAAGTGGGCCTACAAGGATGCTGGTGATGGACTCTTCATCAGGGACTGTAGTGACAGGACAAGGGGTAACGGATTAAAACTTAAACAGGGGAAGCTTAGATCGGATATAAGGAAGAAATTCTTTGCTGTGAGGGTGGTGAGGCACTGTAATGGGTTGCCCAGGGAGGTTGTGAATACTCCATCCTTGGCAGTGTTCAAGGCCAGGTTGGATGAGGCCTTGGGTGGCATGGTTTAGTGTGAGGTGTCCCTGCCCACAGCAGAGGGTTTGGAACTAGATGATCTTAAGGTCCTTTCCAACCCTGACTATTCTATGATTCTAAATGGGAAGCAGAAGAGCATACAAATTGGTAAAGAGGACAAATAAGCTTTTAGCTGGTTACTTGCTTTGTCTCTAACAGTGGGCAATACCAGATGATGGAGAGGACATTTTAAGACACTGTGATGTATAATTATTAAATTTTATTCATACAAATTTTTTTTATACCCCGTATCATAATATTCCCTGAGGCAGGAATCTCTCACTTTCTAGTTGGTTTTTTTTTATTCAAACTTAATTTTTTTTCTATTATTATTATTGCTTTTAATAAATTTTACCACGACTGAAGAAGCAGCCTTACTTGTAGCTTTGAAAGACTTTTTAGGTGGAAAGTTAGCTGAAAGATAGTACTGTCATGCAGAAATGCAAGGCAGAGGCATTCTGTCATAAAGGCCACAGAGCTTTCTTGGACATTTGAGTTATTTCCTTCTGTTTCTTTTGGTTCTGTCTTCCAAGCAGGTGTTTAAAAATATATAGTACATATTGTACTAATATCTTGGAGAAAAGAAATACTGGAAAAAATCCCACAAAACAAGAATATTTATGTCATATGTCGTTATGTTGCACTTGTGAACAAATGTACTATCCTATTCATGAGTTTTGCTCAAACTTGTGAGGGTCTCCATTCTAAATACTAGCTATATTTAACTTTATTTCTATGTTTTTCCTTTTATGTAAGATGCATTTTATTTTTCTTAAAAGTCTTTTAAGGCTCTGTTTTGTACAGATGCTTAGGAAGAGTTACATCAATACTTTTAATCTTCTAATTATGTAGCTTAATTTTACATCTGGAAGTTTTACCATGCAATAATCAAAAGACACTTCTAATCTTAAGGAGATCTTATTCAGTATGAAATCAGACTGACATGATAACGTTTTGATTAATGAATTTTTTTGTTAATTTTAGAACACTTACCTTCCAAAGCAATTTAATGTTTCTATGTTTGTTGATATTGCTTTTCCATGTGACAATTGTGACATGCATTTTCACAACAGATGGATTAGTGTCATTGTTTTAAAAATTACTTCACCTAGACAGGTGTTTCCTGTATATGTTTGACATGAAACTAAACATTGCTCCAGATGTTTTGTTTGTAGCAAAGACAGTTAATTTTACTAGAACATTTAATCACAGATCAACAGTGTAATAGAAGTGCAATCTATGTGAAGTAGATATTTAATAGAACCTCCTAATGTAGAAGAATCTATTTATGGGAGTAAGGTACACAGTTTTGTAGGTGATTCCCATAAACATATTGACATGGCATGCTACATTTTTCTGAATTTAGACTTGAAGTCATGTTATTCGCTTACTTAAAAAACTTTTCACATATATTGGTTATTTTTGATTGGAGGATATTGATAGCATATACTCTTCTCAATGTTTACCCACATACATACCAGGTCATGAACCTAAGTTAGGATTTAAAACCAGTGTATTAGGAATTATAAGAGATGCCTTATCTCTGAGTGTTGGCAGTCTTAGACTGTTTTAGTGCTTGGTGTCCTTCCATTAATCTAGAGTTGCGTATATTCACAAGTAATTGCACTGCTTGCAATGCATGGACTAAGATCTTTTATGCCAAACTTAAATATCATTACATGCCTAGCTATACTTCCATTAAGATTAGCTATAGATTTCCCATTAATTATTACATCAGATTTATTCATCATTAATAAATTATATGTCTGTGTTCTGTCACAGACCGCTTGGGCCTTATGAAACAGGTGAATAAAAAGCTTGAATGTAGCCCTGGTTATTCCAGGGTAAATGTAAAAATATTTATAATTTTTTACTTTGAAATATTAGTTTATGTACATGGACTAATAACTTAAACCCCTGTGATGATTGATGTTTTCTGTTGGCCCATCACCTCCTTGTACAGAAGTTTGTTTTAATGAGTTTCTCTAATGAATATTTTATATTGATACTTGGATGAATGGCATATGGTAAATGCAAGGTAAATTACAGCTCTTTAAATAAATATTTTTCATAAATTATTTATTTTGTGATGCCTGTATTGGTTAGATGTCATGTCAGATGAAGACTAGAATTATTTACTCTAATACTTATTTGAGAGTTGAAAAAGTAAAAGACTTCTAATTATTAACAAGCTTCCAATATACTCATGTAATTTATGGGAAACTACCATAAATTGTGTAATATTTCAATTTTGTGAGGACAGGGTTTTTTGTATCATGCAAAATAGAATAATCTCTTGTGTCTTTACAAGAAGTTTTATTAATTCATACCAAAAATATTGTGCTGTTCCTGCTAAAACCTATTTTGATAAATTTCTGGCTTCTGAAGTGTTATAGAATCATGGAATCAGTGTTCTTCTAAACTGTCATTATTTCCATTATAAGTTCCTTGTTATTTTTAATGGTGCCAAAAATTAAAGTTAAAAATCAGCAAGAACATATGTAACAGACTGAGTGCTCTGGGTTTGTGTTGGAGTCCATGACTCCTAGAAATGAAGTTGCAGAACATAGCTATTTCAATCCTTAATGACCCAGTTCTAGATCCTCACTGAATTATTCCCACTGTTATTATGCTCACCGAAATTACAGAAAGCTGAGGGCATTTTAGCATCTTTCATAACTGAAACATTTTTTCTTTCAGATATGCCAATGCCTACCATACAAGAACAAACTACACCTGCAAGACAGCCACTGGGACACAAAACTGCACAGTGTTTAGATACTGTAATCTTTCAACGTGTCATATTAGAGATGAATACAGTTTATATGTGCTCACCTAAAGGTAACTGGCCAAAAATGGGAGATCTAACTTTAGCTATCACCTACTATAAATATTTCTTGAATACTAGGAACTAATTTCATGAATAATATAGTCCACATCCTTTCTCAAATAGAGCAGAGTCCTCAAAAACTGTACATAAATCACATCTATTTTCAAGAGATTTTTGTATGTCTTTAATCTAAATTTGTTTTTCACGACATAATTCTGATATGGAACTTTTTCTCATATGTATACATACACAGTGGTCTGCTTTGCACACTGTTCAAGATGATGGCTAAATGTATGAGCTAATATTTAGTAAATAAAATATTTTGAAAGTACTAATATGTCACTGCTTTTAAAGAAGTCTTTAAGGAATAGTCTATGAAAATGATACATAGTGGATATTGATGATACAAACTAAACAAAAGTGTTAAGGACTCAATGATCCTAAAGGTCTTTTCCAACCTAAACTGTTCTATGATTCTATGTCATGCGGTAGTGCTCTCATTGAGTTAAATGGCATGTTGCACTGGTTTCTCAATTGAGTTGAGTCTTAATCTATCGGCCAGTTCAAACCTGAACTGGTTTATTATGCCTTACAAGTTTCCTCAAGGAAAACTGGTGTTCATTTGCTAGGGAAACTCCCATTACAACTGATATTTCAAGTTGACTCAAGTAACTTCTCAGTAACTATATTTAAGATAGTGTGCACTTCCTGTACATTTGAACCTCTACATCATGCCATATTGAATTATAAATCACGTAGCCAAGAAGGCCAACAGCATCCTAACCTGTATCAGAAATCGAACGACAAGCAGGACTAGGGAAATAATAACCTCCCTGTACTTGGGCACTGGTGAAGCTGCACCTCGAATACTCTGTTCAGTTCTGGGCCCCTCACTATGAGAGAGATACTGAGTTGCTGGAGCAGGTTCAAAGAGCAACAAAGCTGGTAAGTGGTCTAGAGCATAAGTCTGATGAGGAATGGCTGAGGGAACTGGTGGTGTTTAGTCTGGAGCAAGGTCTCAGGGGAGATATTATCACTCTACAATTACTTGAAAGGAGGATGAAGGAGGATGGAATAAGGAGGTGGCTGCTCTCTTCTCCTAAGTAAGAAATGATAGGACAAGAGGTAACAGCCTCAAGCTGCACCAAGGGAGGTTTAGACTGCATATTAGAAAAAATTTTTTCACAGAGAGGGTGATCAGGTATTTAAACAGGCTTCCCAGGGAAGCGGTGGAATCACTATTCCTGGAAGTGTGCAAAACCCATGTAGACAAGGCCCTTAGTGCTTTGATTTAGTGGTGGACTTGGTAGTCCTGGGGTCATGGTTGGACTTGATGATATTAAAGGTCTTTTCCAACCTAGCTGATTCTATGATTCTATGGTTTCAGGCATCTTTTAATAGTATTTGTCTTAGTTTTCTTCCAATGCTTCAGCTACAGTCCTGTGTGATTTAACAGGACTAATATCATAAAATAATAGCATTTTTTCTTAGCTTAGTTCCACTCCAGAAAATAACAGAAACTCAGAACTCATAGAAATTCCCAGTTAAGAATAAATTAGAGGAGTTAAGTGCATTTTATTCAATTTTTTTTTTATTTTACATGAACACCAGCTCTGTAAAATAATGGTTGCAGACAACAGGCCATTCTTTCAGTTCAACACCAAAGCATTTATCCAAAACAATAGTTCTCCTTTTTCAACAAATCAACACTAATCAGAGACCAAAGCAAAAAAGAAAAAACTCTTGTAGTATTTTTAGAACTCCCTTTACCTAGACCATTAAAACCCAAGAGAGTAAGGCATATTTTCCCAAGACTGAACATTTGCTCATATCTTAAAGAAATAAAAAAAAATGAATATTATATCTAAAATACATGGGTTATTGCTGTGATGATATTGGTTTGAATACTTGCCTTATAAACTATCCAAAGAAATTGTACACTTCATAAATTAAGGCTGTCAACAAATTCAGACATCCGTTCATATGGAAATCACATATAAGCTGTGTTTTCTGTTTTGTTTCTTGTCATTTAGGTTTTTCATAACTACACATCCTCTCCTGAGAAATCCTGACATGTATCTATGCCCAACCCCTTTCAAAAATTTCACCTCTTATTGGAAAATTTTGCTTCAAAATTCACCTATAGTTTTCTGTTATTACAGGCTGATTCTTACAACCTGACTTCTTACTCTGTCTTTAGAAACCTCAGTAATGTTAGTAGCTTTATCATTTTTTAAATGTTGTTTTATTTAAGTTTTTTATTTGTCTTCTCTTGTATTCTGCTAAGTAAAGAATCCTGTTCCAATAAGTACAAAAATCTCATGCATGAATGTGCATGTATAAACTAGTGATGAGTATGT